>NC_134513.1:5337021-5497286 GCF_027942865.1 Odontesthes bonariensis
ACCTCAGAACTGAAAGCTTTCTTTTTAACATGACTGTATGCTGCTTTCGCACTAACTGTTTCCAGTAAATCCACTTTAATTTGCTGCTTCCCTTCTGTCCTCCGGAGGCATTTTTCCCCCTCAGTCGAGCTAAAGCACGACTTGCTGCCAGGAAACAGTGGCAAGTCAGACCCTCTATAAAAATGTCTATCTTCATTTTTGCTTCAATTTAGTGTTCTTTTATGTGAAGGCACTGGTGTTTTGTGCAGCTCTGACAAAAAATAAACTTTACAGGTACTTAGATGACACTTTTTTAAAGAATTTTAACACAGATTGTACCATTTGTTCCGGTTTTTCAATATTCATCCTTTGCAAAATTTTAAATAACCCCACGCTTGCTCAGTTATCTTTTTATCTCACTCATTTTGACATCTTTGCTGAGTTAATATGTCCTCAAATGTTTTAAGAATGAAAAGGCGGGTTTTCGGAGCCAGTGTTTTTTATTTTTTAATCCATTCTCAATTACTTCACACAACAAAGAAGAAAGACTTCCATCTTTAACAAACAACGCCAACCGTCACTCCCTGAAGATTAATTAATTCAGAAATTGGTTTCTCTGAAAAAAAACCCACTGAAAAGATGACCCTTCAAAGCAACCGCTGCTTTTGTAGTGCTTCACTGCACCATCCATAATGAATTGTACTGGGAGGGACATGACAAATGGATTATCCTGTGTCTTTTGTACCAGTGTTAGAGATGTTAAATTGTTTAAGAGGGCTTGAATAAACGCTGAAAAAAGAATAGAAGGGCAGCTTGGTTCTGCATAACATAGCGTTGGACCAAATTGACTCACATGCTGTTAGGGATGTGGGAAGCACTGAAACACATCATAAACCTGCAAAAAACAAGTGACCCAGTGTAATTATCTATTCATAATGGAAGCTGAGAGGGTGTATGAGGGTGGATGCTTGACAATCACACTTCTGTGTGTTACTCTGACAGCTGTACGATGCTTAAAAGGGTAATGAATTCATCGCCTCATTGTTCCTTTGTTTTACCAGGCACTCAAAATTTGCTTGAGGACTTTCTTCACAGTGAATATTTAGTCATCTTTACTATCATGCCTCAGTAATGTCATCAGCACACAATATGTAGTTGTAACCTTCGTTCCTGGTGCATTTAAATTATGTTTGAGAGCTGCCAAACAGAATTGCTTTCAAAAGTTGGAGAATCAAACCTAAAACAAAACATCAAAGAAGACTTAGCCTGGTTTTAGGCTTTGATAAGGTTACTGTTCAGCTTCTGAATGCCAAGTCTTCCTAGGAGCGCCTGAACTTTGAAAGAAACAAAAAGCGCACCTGCAGCAGTGGAGTGATAGCACTGAGTGCTGTGATTGATTTCCTACACCAGAAAAATTACAGTCTCGACAGGTGCGTTGACTGAAATGGATGGAAATTAATGGCCTCCTGGAAGGTGGGACATCAATCCAAAATACTGTATACAAATCACTACGCACCAAATAAGGCTTCTTTGAGGTACTGCATCTCAATCTAGGTATATTCAAATATTATCAAAAGCCTTTCTTTCGAGCATTATCATCAAAATCAGTCAAAAAGAAGCTTGCCAGAATTTTTTTACCATCATTTGGTGCAGTTTTAGTTTTTTGAGTTTATGGCAAAGTGTTCTGCAGAGTTGAAAGAAACTGGAATCAGGCAATAATTCCTCATAGATTCATGACAACAAATGACCACTTCACGCTGTTATTTGATGGCATAAAAATGGATTTATCCTATTTTAAGTATTTATTTCTGATATCAAAGTGTAGTTCTTCTTGTAAAACATCTGAAGTGTTAACTGTCATGTTCCCCATCTAATTCTTTTGCACTTAATTACATGCTTTGGTAAAAACAGACAGCTTAGACGTGGGATATTTGATCTTAATAAGAGTAGATATGTCTTATTAATGTCTATTGTTACTATTTAGTTTAAATTCAGGCTATTAAAGTCTGAAAAGCACAAGTTTTAGAAAGCATGTATATCACAACTAGATGTGGATTCAGCAGCTTCAGTTTTTTTGCCTGGGAGCAATAAGATAAGACCTTCAGTATCCAATAAAACAAGCCTCGTTTCTTTTTCAGATCAGACGATAATTATGGAGAACTCAAACATTGTGTTTTGGTCAATAAATCAGTGTAATACTTGTAGAAGGAGACATATAAGTTGATAAGTGAAGGCATAAGGCAGGTCTTGCCATGCCTTTCTAAAGAGTTTGACCTGCACCTACTCCTCTGCTTGAATAAAGTGGCCAAGTGGCAGCTGTAACTCCTGAAGTCATCAAGCCATTCCTGTTTGCCAGGCAACATTTTCATCTTAAATCACTTTCCTGACTTACCAAGATGCCATCTATGCCTGGTGGCATGGATAAATGGTCAATCAAAGATCATTATGAATTGTACACTTACGCAGGTTTATGGGCAAATCTGAAACACTTAAGGCGTAACATTGGATACATTAGAGCTAATGACATTCCAGTCGCAACTTTTATGCAAAAAGGCTGTCAGATTAAGTAGAAGTAGTAGGTTATTTATCTGAAAGAATCATACTAGTTGCAGCCTGCTGCTAATAACTGCCCAAATGATTTCTGTAGGTAATTCTGGCACTTTTGAAACATCTTTTATTCTAACAATGACAATGGGAAAGTTGGCTGTATATGGGAGCAGCTAGTTAAGCTTTCCAATGCCCAAGTAAAGCCAGGAATAAGACCCCAGATGAGTTGAGGAGGAGTCATCCAGGATGTCAGGCTGAAGCAAATGGAGAGCCATTTCATTCGTTGATCATCATGGGAAATGTGATGAGCCCTGTCCAGGATATTATGAGAATATGAGGAAGGTAATAGTTTTTGCTTCACTGAGAGATGCTTGCAGAAAAACTCTGATGCCTTTCCACACAGCTTTCAGACTATGCTGACAGACATAGACTGCAGAGACCTTTGTCCATGTGTATAGTTGTATATGTCATATAATTTTCCTCATCATGTTTCTCAGAACCAGAAGGAAGTAGCGCTTGTCTTAGGTTAAACAGAAATATATGACAATTTATCTAAACGATAGATTATAGAAAACAATGAGTGATAAGCTGGTGATCAATGAGATTTATCGCACACCGATTAAAACTAATGATAAAACACCAAATCACTTCGAGAGGAAACATCAGTTGGAGCTCACAAAATGACGAGATTAAAGGTTTTACATCTAACATGTCAGGTGATGAATCTTGAATATATTTTTCAGTGGAACAGTGGATTTATTGTACTTTGGTTTCTAAAAGCATCTCTTTTACGGATGAGCATCTCCGAAACCGAAAACTTTTGGAATCGATGGAACAGAGTACAATGCTGCTTTACCCAAGGTGATCAAGCGTTCCTCAGCTGCACCCTAATGCATGCCCCTTGTCAAAAATGGCTGACAGCTGAGTTCTTCACTGTTATTCATAGCATGTGTGCATGTGTATTCATGGGAGATTGATAGCTCATCACATTTCCTGTCGTGGTATAAATGTCACCTCCGTAGCTAGAAATGATGAATAAGTCAAATTTGTTTCATGAACTGTGTTCATTTGCATAGAAGCACAAGCACAAACAAACAAACACACACACACACACACACACACACACACACACACACACACACACACACACACACAAAAGATGAGCAAAATCACAGTAAAAAAGAGCAGAATTATCTAGAACTTTGAAATGGTGCCCGTTAATGACATGGTGGCAGATACAGTTCTCAGTGTGAACAAGCACAAAACTGGAACCAGAAATCATAAAGACTGTGTCTTCTCTGCTGGTTGACTGGTGACATCACAGCAATCCAAAGAATCAACTGCTGTTTCCAGCACACTGCCCCAGAAATATTTCCTTCTGTTTTTTGCAAAAATTTACTTTTTTGTTTGGTGAGCTGCTCTGTGATGGACTGTTGACCTTTCGCCCAACGGCTGTTTGGATAGGCTCCAGCCCCCCCGCGACCCTGAATTATTTTAAGCGGGCACAGAAAATGGATAGATGGACGGATTTTGGTGAGCCGTAGATATGCTGGCAGATTTATCTCATGCTCACTGTTTCCAGGTGTTTCAAGCTTTCATGCTGAGCTACGCTAATTGCTAACTGTTTTTAATCTAACACTTTGATCTTCTCATCTGAATATTAGCAACAAATGTGTGAATTTCATAGAATGTCACACTATTCCTTCAATTCTCTTGTAAGCCAAGAAGCGAGTAAGATCTATGTATATGTGTGTCAAATGCTGTCCTGGTGAATGTCATTGTGATTTAATTTGATCTTTTGCACTTTAAGACCAAACTTTTAATCCAGTCGACTTTATACAATGACAATAATTCGGATTGTATGGTATTAGTGTTGCCTGTTGAACTGTCTGCAAGATCATACAAACCAGAACAACCTAATTTTGATGAAACATGGCATAGGCAAAGGAAGAATCCAGCACATATGCATCACTTTCATTACAGCTGCAAAATAGGGTACTGGCCTATTTTTTGCTCTCAAAATACCTAGTTCTTGTTATATTTCAGCAACCATACTAATGTTTAAAACACACACAGAAAAAAAGATAAGATACACAGGCAAATACCACAAAAATAACCACATTGTCTCTAGAACAATGTCCAGGTTGGGTAAGAAAATGTTTCTTTAGTAATATTTGCTGTACTGCCTCTCTAATTAAGCCTTGCTGTTCCTGTCAGTTGTTTCAGATGACACGCGAGCTGTCTGTGGTACCTATTCAAAATGGTTCCTTCAGCAAAAGAATACACTGGACGAAAGTCGCTTTATTGCTGCTTTGTTGATGTTGCAGGGTGTGGATTCATCTGATTCGTTTGAGAACTCTGAAATCACATTAAGCGCAGAAAATGAACATGTGAAGCTATCAAAGTTTAAACTCTTACTTCGTTTCTGTCACGATCTGAGGATTTTTCTGTTTAGTCTCTGTTAGTCCCCAGTTAGTTTAGCCCTGCCATTTCCTCACCTCTCCTCAGTTCCTTCCTGCCAGTCGTCAGCTCCACTCACTTCACCTGTGCTTCTTCCCTCAGCTGCCTTCACTCACTAACCACCCTCCTCTGCATTTAAACTCATGAGTCATTGTCAGATCCTCATCACAGCAATCCATGGTTTTCCCTGTCAGTCCTTGTCCATCCTTGTGTTTAGTTTGTTTACGGTGTTTTTTCTTTTTGTTCCTAAATAAACGGACTTGAGTTTCCTCCTGTCCCGTGTCTGCATCTGGGTCCTCCTTCTTCGCCTCCACCTCCAAACCAGGACAGTTCCATCTGGTTAGAATTAATCTTCCATAACGTGGTAAATAGATGTTTGTCTATTGCTCTGTATGGACAGGACCCTTTTCTAAGCATGACAGAGGAAAAATGTAACTAAAATACCCATGTGTGATTGGACTAGTCTCAATTTTCAGTTGATTATACATATATATATATATATATATATATATCCTCCAGAAAAGCATTAATTATGAGTATGTATTGCATTGTTGACAAATGTGTTTATTGCACTTTTTTACACGATATTGGGCTGTCTTAAAATACCTTTATACATTTTACAAATAAATCTTTCCATCGCTCGTGTTCTCTCTTTTAGTAGCTGCATCCGTGCCACTCTGTGGATTGAGCTGAACCTCTGTTCTCTCATGCATCATGTCAATTTCCAGCCATAAACAACCTATTACGTGACCTATTTATCTGGGCCAATTCTGCTGGCTCACTCAGCCCAATTACTTTGCTGGTGGAACCTAGTTTGTACCGCTTCACATTCTTTTATGATTAAATCAATACTTCTGCAGAAAGCCATTCCATGTGCTGGCACTCTCAGTAGCACCTCAAACATGTTACATAACGTAAGGGCTTTGCAGGGCTTTACCGGCATGTAGCAGTGCTGTTTTAAATGAGGGAGAAAGTTTTAAGGAGACATGTTGAAAGATGTGTTGCAATAGCTCCAGAACTATACAGAACTTTGTAACTTTCTTTTTAGGTCAAATAGATAATGAGTAATATGCACCTGAGTGCCGACCTCCAGGCTAAAGAATCAGACTGTCAGTTCCATTAACTTATGAAGTTGTACTTGTGCATTTTTTGCAACTGAGCCATCAGCAGCAGTCAGTCAGGAGAAATTAACGAGTGTGCTGATTGCACTGCTGGTAATTACAGAGTGTAGCTGGAGCAGTGCTGTGTCAAGCCCGGGAGGTGCTTTAAGCTTACGTCTGTCGTTTCTCCCAACAGCCAGGTCAAGAAGTGCTTTACAGACAAGAGAAAAAAAAAAAGGGGGGGGGGCTCTTAAAACCACAGACCATATCTGTAAGCAACAGTGCTTTTTCTGTTGTGGTTGAAGATAGGGTGCCATTACATCAAAACGGCGAGTCATAGGTTCGTTTCCAGCTGGAGCCGCTGTGTTTATCAGTGTCCTTGAGCAAGATGCTGAAGCGTTACGTGATTGCCTACGATTATGATTTTTCATTTAATGCTTATAATGATGCATGGCTAATACTAGTGTGATTTTGTTCCGGTGTAGTTTATTGATCCCTGAAGGTGAAGCTCTTTTTCATATCCTCTCTGCTCAGGAATTCCAGCTGTGGCAGTTGTGCTCCTTGTATTGATATTCACATACTGGAGCTATTAGATTGCTTTTAAAATACAGTTATCAGCTGGTGCATCTTCTCTTTAGAACTGCCTGAATTTCTAACATACAGTTTGTTTGACCGCTTGACAGTTATATGATGCGCATGCTTTTCTTTCATCATGCATCACTCACTAAAGAGCTGTGTTTGCAACCTTCCCGGTTTGTGAGTGGAAAACATTTAAGATGCAGGTGACATTAAAGCGTGAGTAAAGTTAAAGTGTTTGCACAGCAGTCCATAAAAGCTGTGTGGAGCAAATGGCCTTGTCTCTTAACATCCATTGGGACTTTTAATAAGGCTTTCCAGCAACAAGGGTTCTGTAGGATTTGGCCAAGCTTGATTTTATTTAGTTTACCTGTGAAGTTCCATTTGCAATTGTGCAAAAAGGAATTGCAAACTCTTTCTATGGAACTTATAACAGAACAGTTAAACAATTAGCCAACACTACGCTCATGGCTACAAGGCTCTTGAACTTGCTTCCTCGCTGGCCCCAAGCTGCAAACTGCTGCAAGGATCTTCTGTTTCAGTGTTGATACTGGACACCCTGCCCATGAGACAAACCATCCCAGACACAAGTTATACAAAAAGAAACATTTCTGTGCACAAAAGTCCCTCCTATGAGGCACCTCCCATACGGTACAGCCAGAGATTTTAACCCACTTGGGTTACAACACATTGGGTTAACTTTAGGCCCCTTGCCCTTCTGGTCAGGTTTAGGAATTAGGAACCAGTTGGTTTGGAGATTTTTTTTTTGGAGATTCATTTTAGTTTTTCTTGTTTACAAGGCGATGAGTTCAAATGTGATGACCAAACAAGAGAAAGAATAAGACATCAAATGTCACATTTAGGCATATTCAGTGTAGAACAGTACAAACTCTAAGAGACAGGGGTGCATAAGCTCTCTCTGTGAAGGGCTCGCATACATAACTGATGACTCCAAATCCTTTTTCTCCCCATTACCACAGCACAATGTCAGTGGGAGGGTTTGCTTTGACCCTTCCAAGTCAGTCTCACTTCAAAAAGGTATGCCAGCATGAAAGCAACCATGTCCCATCTCAGAAAAGTCCCCTTTTCATATTCAAATGTATCTTTATGCCTAAAACTTTGTGTCTCATCTGTATCTTGAGAGCCTATTCATATTTATAGAGGAATGAATGAAAGCTTTGAAATGTAAGTCATAGTTTGTGTCTGTGTAGCACCATGCCAGAACTTTCTGTTACATCTCGGTTGAATCTGTCCTTCAAGTATTAACGTGAATAGGAAAAATATAGAATTTGGTCACTTAACTATGTTGACTGCTCTCAAAGTAGCCATGAAGAAGGCTCAGTAAATAACATTTTGTTAAGAGAATCAGCCCATCTTGTCTTTTGTTGGCACAAAACAAAATTCTTTAAATGTTGTTACAGATTACAATGATGATGTTGGTAGATTGGAAAAGGTGTTTTCCCTTGAAGTGGTGAAAGATTCAAAGATTCAAAAAGCTTTATTTATCCCGAGGGAAATTGCTGGGCAACAGTTAAGGTACAAGAGGGAAAGTACTAAAGTAAAATTGAAATAAATTAAAATAAAATAAAATAAAATAAAACAAAGGTGAGTGTTGTCGTCCAGGACACTGCAGTTTACACATTCCTCCTCTCAGACACCACCAACAAAGAGTCAAGCTGGACCCCCAGGATGGAGCCAGCCTTCCTGATGATCTTTTTGATCTTGTTGGCATCTGCAGCCCTCAGTCTGCTGCCCTCAGTCTGCTGCCCTCAGCCCGCTGCCCAAGCACACCAAACTAAAGAAGATGGCACTGGCTACAACTGGTAGAACATCCTCAGGTGTACAGGGTGAACAGAAATGGGGGGAGAACAGTTCTCTGTGGGACCCCTGAGTTGCTGGAGGAGGAGTAGACATCAACGTGCTGCCTTGATGAGTTGCCCACTAGATTCCTAAAGTCTGTGCTGAGCAGTTTGTTACCACAACTTGCTCATCTAGTCAACATCTCACTCCAGACTGGAACATTTCCAAAGGCCTTAAAAACTGCTGTCATTAACCCTCTTCTAAAGAAGAGCAATCTTGATGCCACAGTACTGAACAACTACCGGCCCATATCAAACCTGCCATTCTTAGGCAAAGTCCTAGAAAAAGTTGTATACCAACAGCTTAGTGACTTTCTCCTGTCTAACAATGCTTTTGATACTTTCCAATCAGGCTTTAGGCCCCACCACAGCACTGAGACAGCTCTGATCAAGGTGACAAATGACATCCGCCTGAACACAGATGCAAGTAGAGTCACAGTCTTAGTTCTGCTGGACCTGAGTGCTGCCTTTGACACAGTTGACCATGCGATCTTATTACAGAGGTTAGAAGACTGGGTGGGAATCTCTGGTCGTGCTTTAAACTGGTTCAAGTCCTATCTGGAGGACAGGAAATATTTTGTTGAAATTGGTAACTGTGTCTCAGACCAAATGGCTATGACCTGTGGGGTTCCCCAGGGGTCAATCCTGGGACCCGTATTGTTCAATCAGTACATGCTTCCACTAGGCCAGCTAATACGCAGCTATAATGTGTCCTACCACAATTATGCAGATGACACTCAGATCTACGTGTCACTGACGGCAGGAGAACACGGGCCTGTAGATACACTGTGTCGCTGCATCGAACAGATCAGTGTGTGGATGCAAAACAATTTCCTCCAGCTAAACTCAGACAAAACTGAAATCATTGTCTGTGGCCCACAGAAACAAAGAGAAAGTGTTATCAGTCACCTTGAGACTCTCTCTCTAAAACCTAACTATCAAGTTAGAAATCTCGGGGTAATATTGGACTCAGACCTGAACTTTAACAGCCACATTAAATCTGTAACATCAGCAGCTTTTTACCATCTAAAAAACATTGCCAGAATCAAAGGAATAGTGTCTAAACCAGACTTAGAGAGACTGATCCATGCGTTTGTCTCCAGCAGGTTAGACTACTGTAACGGCCTGCTCACTGGGCTCTAAACGGGCTGTAAGACAGCTGCAGTACATCCAGAACGCTGCTGCTCGAGTCCTGACTAGAACCAGGAAATACGACCATATTAGTCCAGTGCTCAGGTCTCTGCACTGGCTTCCTGTCGCTCAGAGAATAGACTTTAAAACAGCTCTGCTTGTGTACAAGTCTCTTCACGGTCAAGCGCCAAAGTACATCTCTGACATGTTAAAGCCATATGAACCAACTCGGGCTCTGAGAACCTCAGGGAGGGGTCTCCTGCTGGTGCCCAGAGTCAGGACTAAACAAGGTGAGGCTGCGTTTCAGTTTTATGCCCCTAAAATCTGGAACAGACTTCCAGAAGATGTGAGACAGGCCTCAACTCTGACAATGTTTAAATCCAGGCTGAAAACAGTTCTATTTAGCTGTGCATATGACACCTGAAAGTATTTTATCTGCACTCTTCACTTTTTAATTACTTAATGATTATTTTAATGGGTTTTAAATTTCTTTCTTTTTTAATTTCTTTCTTTTATTTTTTTTTTTTATTCCTTTTTAATGGTTTTATTGCCTTCTTGTGATTTTATGTAGCTGTAAAGCACTTTGAATTGCCCTGTGTATGAATTGTGCTCTATAAATAAAATTGCCTTGCCTACCTGCGTTTGAATCTGCACAAAAGTTTACGTAATGTGGCTGCATTTCGTAAGATGACACTACCCCAATAAAGCGTTATTCATCCGTCAGAAAGTTTGGAAGAACATTTAATTTACTTTCAACTTTAATTTTGTGAAGCTACACCACAATTTACGGCTCTATTAAGTTGGACAGCCTGTGCCCTTTTACCAAATGAGGGCTTTCAGGAAAACAAGCCTTATCGACATTAATTGGAAATGAATCTCTTCGGGAGATGCAGTGCATTGTTGTGAGGACTACATTTGCATGACAAAGTAAATAAATGTAACAAATGTTTTTGTTTTTTTAAACCATGTTAATTGACCATCTCGCTATCATCCAGCAAAGATCCAAACAATATAAACATATTGTACAAGATACTGATTTGAGCTTCAGACACATAATCACAGTGTCTCAACTGTTATGCTTAATGTGCTGCTTATCAAATAGTATTTTTCTGTATTGAGAGAAAGTCAAACCTTTATCCATTAGTGATGATGTCGGCACACAGATGGTTTGATCGGACACTTGATTGAGACACTGGAAGATATGTCTGATATGAAGGAAAAATTAACTTCTTTGATATGATATTTATACACTGGAACATCCAGATGGAGCATCGTAGCAGTAACTGGCACAGCAGGTTGAAAAAAAAGCGTCTGAGGCATTCTAACTTTCTCTGTGGCACATCATCATATAGTAACTGCTGCCTTCCAGTTACTTGAATGGTGATTTTGTCACATGACGCTGTGGTTGTAAAGTCAGGATTTTGTTAGAGCAGAGCGAAAGTCTGGAAATGCTTGATATGGCGGCGAGTTGGGCAGATGTTCAGTCACAATTTGTGAGTTCTGTTTGGCTGTCTGACAGAAGAAACAGAAATACACGAATGAGAGCAGCTTTATTGAGAATTTGGCTGCATTAATATGCACTTCAGCCTCTCTCTTTTTTAGAAATTTACAAAAAAAATGGAAGTTTGGACCATATGCATCGGGACCCTCTGAGTACTGTTTAGCCGTCCTACAAAAGAAACAAGTACCAATAAACACTTACGCTTCACTGTTTTTTACAAAATAATGAAACGTTGGAGCATGTGTGGATGAGCACATACAGACAGAGGGATTTGATTCCCAACCTAATTATCTGAATGTCTTAGTTCGGCTTTGAGAACTTGGATTTCATATGATTTTGGTTAGATGAACATGCATTTTAAAAGTCCGATTAAGGTTGGACTAACACAATAATTCTGTTTTTTCTGGTGTAAAAAAAAAAAAAGCTCCGTACCATGCTTAAAATGTAGTATGGACTTGTAGCACATGTTTTATTTGAGAGCTTCTAATGTAAGTAAAAATGACTTATTTAGGCATATGTGTAAGCAATGTGATTAAGTAAAGCAGGAAGGTATCTGTGCTTTTTTTTTAGAAAATATAAGAAACAACCAAAATCAACAATCAAAGCAACTGCTGATACTATGACTAATAACTAAGAAACATTGGATTTTCTGAGTCATCTAAGGGAAAAATAGACCATTAAATTTTTGCAAGATAGTTGAATTTGGCATTAGTCATCAAAACAGACGAAAAAATCAGTAAAATAACCAAATTCAAGAGCTATGAAGCAGACATTTGTGTCTTTCTTGCGCAAAAAAGACGATCGTTCAAGGCCACTACTTTACTTGAGCTGAAACCTCGACGCTACATAATTCTTTCTTTATCCCCTGCCTCACCTGGGACAGGCCAGGGTCACCCGGCAGTCTGTGTGTGCATTCTGTGTTGCACTCATGTGCGTGCTAAGACGTTTGTTTAGGTGCGTGAGCATGCTGGGGTGACTGGAAGGGTGCATAAGGTTTTCTAAGATGCTGCCAAGAATACAAGATCAGAGGCAGTGTCAGGGATTTAACAATATAATCCCTACAACCTCACTATAACAGCAGGGAGGATGTCTTTAGACTTTCATTTGAAAAGAAGCCACATTATTCTTTCCCCTCCGTGTTCTGCTGTTAATTAATTTTCCTCTGCCACGGCCTTCATTTGTCTGGTGTTGCCATCTTTGCCTAGAAGAAATATTTACAATGCAAAGAAATAACAGGCTCTTACTTTTCTCTGCCTGGCTTGTTTGTAAGCGCTTCACCCCCCCACCCCAAATCTATGAAAACATCATTTCACACACACGGCTTACATAGATTTTTGCAGTCTTGGCATTGATTGGAAATGCAATTTGCCAACCTTTGATATCCTTCAGGCCAATTTCCATATACTTCTTGCTCAAATAAAATAAAAAAAACCAGACAGCAAACGAGTGGGGAGTGGAATGATGTATTTCAGCAATGCTGAGAAAATGAGAACAATGTAAAGGGAAAAAATCATCACCATGATGCAGCAGCATTGCATTTACATCTCTGTCTGCACAGCTGCAGATTGTTTCAGTGACTTTTCACAGAAATTGCAATGGTTTGATCAGAAGTGAAAGTGTACCTTATTAAACATTGTCAGGCTTCATGAATTATGCAAGCGAACACAGGCTTATCACATGATAAAACCTAGATGCCTGCAGCCCTTTGATGGCAAGTGTTTGTGTTATTTGAAATGTATTCACGGAATGGCATTTCCCCTCCAAGAGACACAGAACAATAACACTGGCGTGCATTTTATTCTTCTCTCATAGGTCTTGCTCGCGTGCCAGGCAAAATGAACACAAAGAACATTCGTTGCCAACAGCTCTTGACCCTCCATCTGACCTGGGAGACTTGCAGGAACCTCCGGCGCTCAGCACGCACTCACGCACACGTTGAACCGTCCACGGTTCGTACTTTATTTCTGTGTGGGGCGATATATCAGCTCCACTGAACGTTATTGAGACCCACAAGACTGCACGCGCTCAGGCATGCGCACACCGGCATGCGCACACCGGCACTCACTCACGCACACACAAACAGAGGTAGCTCGCTGAGTAGGACACAACCTTGAAAAAAGCTCTGGTCCCGGGGGAATTTCCCTGAATGGCCTGTTTGCAAGAGCAGAACAACTGCTCATTCACTACATCTTTTCATCTGTCCCTCCATCCGTTCATATATACGGAAAGGAGGAGAAGTGAAACCTTGATTCACGAGACTTCGGTACACAGATGCTTCTGGGATGGTTTTCCTCCAATCCATAATACAACACGGGTCAATATACTGTATCACGGATTTAACCACTTACTACAAACTAATGTTAAGTTATTTAACTGCAGGAACAAGGATATGATGCTGTGCCACTCAGTTACCCCCAAACCAAAGATGAAATGTCCATCCTGATGCCAAATGGTTACAGCATCTCCTTAGGTGGAAGAGAAGCTTTGAATTTTCCCAAATTATTCGTATTCTAAGTTAAGCTGCAAGTGCTTTCTAGATAGGTTGATTGTTAGATAACATTACGCTCAACATACTGAACTTATCACATATTCCCATTTTTTGGTTTTGAAATGTAGCTTTAGCTGTGCATCAACCATGTAGCCAACTAATATTTAAAAGCCTTAAATATTTAAAACTACTACAGCGTAAATACATCATTGGGCTATCACTTTTTCAAATTTCAAGTTAAAAAATGTTTTAAATAAACGCTGGCCACAGCTAACAGGTTCATGGATGATGTTACATTCCTCCAGCGTGCTGCCGATGCTTTCTGCAAGCAGGGCATCAGTGTGGCTTCCTCTCAGCTCCTTAATGCACAGGTTCCTTTGCCAAGAGCTGCCAGGTTCCTATCAGTGTGAAATTTAGTGAGCTCATTTGTTATTAAGATATCCTTATCCTTCGATATAAACCTAATGCTTTCCAGTGTGGTGCATTATGTGTGACAAGGTTGTGATGTGACTCTCCGTTTTATTTTAGCATTTAAATTCTCAAACTTTGGCCATCGTTGTGTGGCTTCCATCTTTTTATTATAGCTTCTGATTAATTTGACTCATCTGACTTTACTTAACAGAGGTTCAGTGGCTCCAGATAGAGGAACAATGGTCACACACACAAACATCTGGAGCATAACATATTCCTTAATTAAGTGCCTCCTGGCCAGGGTCACAAGATATGAATACATTATATACTGATTTTTGTGTCTGTTGATGGGACTCGCTGTCACGTCCATGGGGTTTTCCCCATGTTTTTAGTTTGATGTTTTATCATGTTTTAGGTTGTTTATGTTTTGGTTTCTGAGTTCATGTATTAGTCAGAGGTCCGTTTCACGTAGCAGGTTTAGTGAAAACTCTGAGTAGGTTAACCCTGAAATGAGGGAAACCCTGAGTTTTCCGTTTCACAAAGGGAGGTAACTCAACCCCGAGAAAGAGGGGTAACTCTAGGCTGTTTCACAAAGAGAGGTAACTTAACCTCACGGTCAGTTACCGGAGTAACAGACTCTCTGAACCTAACCTGGTCGGGACCAGGTTTTATTCAAGAAACCTTGAGTTTCTTTCTTTCTCCGCCCTCTTTTAGACACACACGCCATTTGATTTCCTCATTCATTCAGTCAGCAGAGCGAGTTCTTCTACTTCTATAAGTCCATTAGGCACAGTAGGAGATTACTTTTTTCACGAACATGTCCTTTTGACAACGATCCCGTGGATGAAGGTGCAGCATTATTGCGCAGAGAAATAAATATTCGTCGGAGATGGTTATCAGACCGCGCATAGATTTTTGCATTTACAGACAATTATCTTTTTGAGCGGCACCATCAGAATGTGTTGGGACAAAAGAAAAAAAAGACATAAAAGTCAAATAAATATTTGTATGAATAGGCTTAAAAAAGACATATATAGGCCTATTATATTTTATAAAGGCACTCGTGTCTTGGGGGGTGGACTCCCTCCGGGGATTCCCTCAGCCACTTCCCTCCCGATAGAGGTGGCGGTGCTGGGCAGCACCGGTTTTATGGGCATCTGCCTTCTTTCTGTTGGCTCAGTAGAAGTCTGTGTTAGTTTAAATAGGCTTAATTATTTAACATAACATGATATAGATGATGACTCTAAATTGTCCTTAGGAGTGAGTGTGAGTGTGCATGGTTGTTTGTCTCGTTTGTCTCTATGTGGCCCTGCTATGGACTGGCGGCCTGTCCAGGGTGTACCCCGCCTCTTGCCCATTGACCGCTGGGATAGGCTCCAGCCCCCCCGCGACCCGACTGACGGATTCAGCGGTATAGAGAATGGATGGATGGATGATATAGATGAGAAGACATAGTTTATGTGTGTGAAAACAGCATTATGTTGGGAATAAAATAACTGCACAGTCAAATTGCCACTTAATATTTACTTTATAGTATAAAACATGATCAAAATGAGGTACCTCCATGCCGAGGTCTCACCTGTTTGAACAATGTTTTTATATTTCATCTTAAACTGCTGCCAAGAGCGCTTAGCCTATCCCTCGCGGGATTGCACCTAAATGAAATAAATGAATGGGCTACCATTCAAGCAGTTTTCCCTGTAATATTATTGTGATTGCAAAGGACTACATTTAAACTTACACTTTTGCTGCTGCAACGGTGTTGCACTTATTTCTAAAAACGTATTGAAACTCGCCGTATGAGCGCATTAAGATTTCCAATTCGAGGTTGGTGAAAAACGTAGCCCCTCCTCTTCCCCGTTGCCAAGGTGACTCGTCAAATCGGGGCTCCATTGATGCTGGCTTTTTAAAGTTGTGGTGCACGCGCTAAACTCAAGGTGAACTTACTCAGAGTTGATTAACCTCACTCAAATCAGCGTTTCTGGAACCGAAAACTCAGGGTTTTCTATCTCAGAGTTGATCAACTCAGAGATCAGGAATAGACTCAGAGTTGGTTGAACCTGCTTTGTGAAACGGACCCCAGGTCTTGCCATTGTTTTTCCCCACAGTTTCTGTTTGCTCATTACTTTCACTCACATCACCTGTTCATTGTCCCCAGCTGCACTCATTCACAATCGCCCGTCACTATTTAGTTCCCAGGCTCCCCTGTCTTTTTGTGAAATCTTTCCCCAATATCACCACTCCCTTGCCACGTCAAGCTACGGCTTTAAAGTTAAGTGTTTTTCATGTCAAGTCTTTTGTTTTGTCTCAATAATATCCATGTATTTATCCCACAGTTTAGCCTTGTTATCCGTCTCAGCCGCGCCTTTTGTTTAACTTTGTTTTTGTGAATAAAACCCAGTCTTTTTGCCTTACACCTCTGAGTCCGTGTCCTGCCAACCCGCCCCGTCACGACACACGCAGCACATACGGTCAATCAGATATGGGAAGGTTTTAACCTATATAAGGGAGAAGCACCCACAACACGAGAGAGATTGCAGTGGACTTTTGGGCTTTGAAGATCTTTCCAGATTTGATGCAGCAATCTGTAATTCTGATACGGAGATCATTTGCAGATCTATGACACAGAAAATTAGCCCATTAGGAGTGCTCAAAGCATTTCTTGCTCTGCGTTACTAAAATCTTCATTTTATAGCCATCAGTGTCACCATTCAGGTAACTTAAAGACAACATCTGTGCCAGAATAGTGGCAGAATATATTTACCATTTTCTCGACACACTTTGGGTTGATGACCCTTCCTCGCTGGTATACCAGAACAAGGACTGTGGTCTTTCAATAAGGTCAAATTTAGCTGCAACCGCAGCTCAACTCAACGGTTACTATGGTGGTTAGATAAGGGCACCAAAACTGATTGGTTAGGTTCAGTAAAAACATCCACGTCTGCCCCAATTAAAAAGTCTACGGCCTGCAAGAACTCTCCATTTTCATGACTGTTTTGGTGATGAGTATCATCTGCAAATAGCACAAACATGGTGCATGCAAATGAAGCCTTCAGCACTAAATATGATACTTTAAAATACTTTCTGGCTATCACAAAAGGTGATGATGTGTCCATCGACATGATTAAAATCATTTTAGTTTATGGAATTCACTTTTCTTCAGATTAAAGATGTATCACTTGAACTTTCTATTTTATAACCTGGCAGAGAGGGGAAAAAAAAAGCAGGAGGAGGATTTAGTGCCTCAGATACTTAAGATGAAGCGAACCCCCACCAGCATTGATATCATCACTCTATTCACATCCCTAAGCTGCTTTGCAAAAAAGGTTCATCTGAGAAAGTCATGTAAGGTTATCTCCACCAAGGTACAATCCCAGCCATAATGAGGCTCAAGCACTGAGCTGAATAATAAGGGGTTGGAATACTAAGCTTTGGCCTCAGTTGGCAGCGAATCAGCTCTGACTGCTATATTTGCCACATCAAATGATGTCTTGCTTTGGCTTGTCTGTCAATCCTTATATCATGTAGAAGTATCATGAAATCTGACCGGTGTGATTCCACCCGACAGCACAGTACATATTGTAATATGTTAAAACCTGAGAGCAATGAGTCTGGATTCACCTCCTAGCTTTGGTATGTCCTGTTTCTGCTTCACCTTTTCGCCACTGTCCCGCTGATCAAGCAAGACATTCATTTATGCGATCGTTTTGGACCACGGAACAAAGAACAGGCCCTCATCCGAGCAGCAATATTTTCATCTCACTCTCTCCGCTCTTTCTCTGTGTCTGTTGCTGGCTAGCTTCTGTCCTTGGCTCAACCTGCCCCCAAAATGAGTATACATTTGCATGCATTAGCACTCTCCTGTGGCTTGCCTGCTACCCACTGCGCCGTCGAGTCTGATTAATGATCTGAGTGTGCCACTTCTCCCAGCAGCTGAGCGGGCCGCCTGCCTGTGCTCGCATCAAACATCAAAATGCAGGCAGAAATCTTTCATTTCATTTACCGAAACAAAAACATGTGCTCGCCTCCATGCATACAAAGATCCTATTTTAAGCCAAACATGCTCTTCTGAACGCATCTTCATGCACATCAAAGTGTAAATGGTCATGCTTTGAATGGAATTACATACGATATAATGCATCCCTATGCTCTCTGTGTTAACGGCATGAAACATTTATGAATGAACACTTTTTGTATGAATGAGCGCACGCTGACCTAATGGCTGCCTTAGGCCACTGGATTTTTTAAAAGGATCAAATATCTTTTTCTTCAATTACCCCGGTACATGTAAATGTGATTGCATGCAGAGCAGTGGTCTGTTTAACAATTATAATGAAGCAGTAAGGCCATAGATAAATTCAAATCTTACATTTCTAAAACCACGCTGTTGTGAAGTTTTCCCGGTTTGTTTTGCCTACAACAACAGCAGCACTGAAGTGGTAAAGCTATCATATCGTCAAGATGAGAAGCATTACAACCTCTAATTCAAAGCCAGTGAACAGTCCTGGTCATGTTGCGTGTTGAGTAAAAGCCTTTAGGTGACATGTCAATGAAGATTGAACATTAAAGCTCCCTGATCTTAACTCTCATGGCATGCAGAATCACAGCTGGAGAGTGAGTGGGCGATGTTTGTGCAATGACACTGCCAAACTGAGTAAAATTACATTTAAAGGCCTCTTTGCTCCACTTTGTAAATGGACAACCTAGTTTATTAGAAATGGGAAGAAAATAATTTGCTATGAATAGGCACCTATCATTGAAAGGTTTGGCAAATTTACAGCAGCTCAAAAATGATTGAAGCAGGGAGGGAGGGCAGCATGCTCATGTGTGAACATGAAAAAGAATTCAGCATTCAGCCATTCTGCGTGTGCCCGTGTGTCTTCGAGCAGGCATGTTCACCGACTATGATGGTCATTCGGAACAGCTGTGCACGCTGCTGTGTTTATCAACCATCTGACATTTATTCGGATGCAGACGCGATGTGAATGGAAGGGAAGACACAGAGCAGGAGGGAGCTGGGAAGCACTGATGGTAAGGAAGATTGGGGGTAGCCGTGGAAACCCTCCATGCGTCCACCCATGCGTGAGCTGCCATTGGCGGAGCATTCGTCATGTTCCTGCTCAGGATTGCATCGACTGGTGCATGGAGGACACCTCATTCGTCCTCTCCTCTCCTTTTCCCTCTTTTTTTTTCTGCTCTGAGTCGACTTGTCTCCCAGAAAACGATGCAGAGGCGCGCATGTTCAAATGGAAGCCCCACCTCCTGTTTTGAAAATGAGTGCAGAGTAAAAGGATAGGAAGAAAGCTAGGGCAGCAGACAGATTTGTATAGATGCTATAGATACGCTTAATATTTGACTCTCCCCGACCAGTGTGTGCTTCTATGTGGCTGTTTTTTTTTTTTAAATTAGCCCATTTTCCCCTTTGGAAGTTAATATTAGTGTTTGCTAGTGGACACAGCCACAATGGTCACGTCTCATTTCCCCTCTGGTTGTGTACAGTGTTTCTCAGCCTGCCAGGCTTGCAATCAAGCTTGGACTGAATTGAACTCTTTGGACTGACGGTAAAGACACTATCTGTGTGTTCTGCAGCTCCAAGGTGTACAAACAGTACGCTGGCTTTTGTGAATGTGTGACAAAAATGTTTTCACAACACGAAACATACTGTTGCATCTCACTCGAGGTGGTGCCTGATGAATGCTACAAACCGTTGTCATGGAGATGGGCATAGGTACAGCGCATTAGACTCTAAAACTGATGTGTTGCCATGGCAAAGGCTTCATTTAGCCCAGCTTAATAGTCATACCGCAGCCGTGTTAATCAAGAGGCGCTCTGAAATGTGTCTCACGACGCTGTTCATACATAAAACACGCAGCCATTTCCTGTGATGTAGAACCGACAGAACGATGATGATGATCCAGCACCAGTGATCCTCTCTGTCCATTTTACTGCTGTGATTAAAAGAATAAATAAAAAAAAACTGTTAATCTTTTTCCGTTCGTCTCGTTTTGCATCAAAGGCATATTTGATCAAAGGGGAATTGGAAAGACATGTCATATCAGATTGTGCGCTTTTATCACTATCTACTAATCAGGTAACGATGAAATAAAAGAAGTGTTTGTTGTGCATTCAATCAAAGGCAACCTTCGTCTTCGTTGGTTTAGCTCCAGCTATGTCATGCTAGGTCAAAGGTTGCTGCCATCTACAATTCTTCACATTAGAAATATGTACATATATATATATATATACAAATATATATATATGAGTATATGTGTGTATATATACCCACAGATGGGCATGTGCCTTAAAGTGTGCACATAGTGGAAAACCAGACAGAGAGCCACAAAGCCCCTCAATAAGAAAGAATAAAGTAGGAGCCAGGGAGTTGTGTTTGAAATCCAAGTATCTTTTTTTTTCTAATGATTCAATGCAAAGACAGTCGCTATGGCAACACAGCAGTTCCACTGTAAGCTGCTTTAACTCTTCGCCCCCTCTTGCTCTCCTAACTCACAAGGTATACAGGGACCCGCCGACACCCAGCGATTATGATATGGCTGTTCCGACGGAGTGTTGACATGCAGGCTCCGTAGCTTTCCAGCTTTTGAATTTCTACTCCTTTTTTATTTACACATATCAGAGAGGCTCAGTCTTTTTTTTTTCATTAAAGTGTTCATTTACTTAACCTGATGTCTAATAAGGCAGGAAAGAGAGTGCATGGATTGTTATGACGAGCCGAGGCATGACTGTGGTCAGTTGTGTGTCTGTTTATATTGTTTGCGTGACATGGAAGGTGATTAAGTGTATAGTGGCAGGAAAGAAAGGACGGGATGCCGTCGTGGGAGTAGGAGAAGAGGCAGTTATTCACATAAGCTGACAGCCGCAGGCCGAGGGGCTCCTTCCTTTCGCCTGCCACTCAAACTAAAATCAATTGCTCTAAAAAGCAATGAGGAAAACTGGACTTAGGCGGCCTCTTCCACCACAATGCAGCATACACACAAACGCCAGTCCCTTCCAGCTTCTTCTTTCACATCTCCCTTCCTTTGACTGTACACACTGTTACACACTCCTCCCAACAGTATCCCACATAAACTCATTCACTCACATTTCACCTGCCTCACAGCTAGTCAACCATAGCAGGAGAG
This sequence comes from Odontesthes bonariensis, assembly GCF_027942865.1. Classification (NCBI taxonomy): domain Eukaryota; kingdom Metazoa; phylum Chordata; class Actinopteri; order Atheriniformes; family Atherinopsidae; genus Odontesthes; species Odontesthes bonariensis. The sequence goes on from NC_134513.1 coordinate 5,358,213, forward strand.
TTTCCTCTCACTCTGCGCTTGTTAGAAGAGAAAAGAGAAAAGGAAGTTAAACAGAGGTGCAGAAGAGGGCACCTAAGCCTTTTTATGAGTGGAAGATGCAGGGAAAGTAACATCTGCGTGTGAACTCACACACCTCGAGAGGCATGATTGCTGCTTCCCCGAGCTGTAATTTCAGCTCTTCATACTCGATGTGATGCTCCACAATGAGGAGAGATATTCTCTTTGCAGAAATAGCAGTCTTTCATTTGCCTACTAAACCTTGATGCATTCCACTCACACAAGCTTTTTGTACAGACATTGCCTTTGGAACAAGTGTTACTATGGTAACTATAAGGTTACTAGGTGCAACTGCTGCCTGCTCTGCACAGACAATGGCAGAAACCTTTCGTGTCTTAGTGTCTTAGAAATGTCACATGAGGACTGTAACAGCAAAAAAAAAAAAAACTGACAAAAAAAGGAAACATGAAGGAGATTTCAGGTCAGAATATAAAATACCAACAGTTCTGCCAAAGGACGGTTGGCATAGTGATTATCGTTCAAAGGATTTGGTCCGGATGCAAAGGTATGTTTACAAGTTTTTCTTTTTGGATTAATGTTTATTATTCACAGAGTAATTCCAAGTAATCTGACCTGCTAATCTTTCTGTTAACCGCCACAGCAAAGTGATGCCCCTCCATGTCAAGCCTTCAGCTCCATGAGGCATGCACGCCTGCAGCTCTTTGAGGATGAACTGAAAAAGTCACTGCTTTAACTTGTTGATCTTTTGCCAGTGACGTCTACTCAGTTCAAGAGTTCAGTGTGTTTTAGCATTTGCTAATAATAAATCCCAGCTAAGGCTGATGGGGATGTACAGAACTTAGGGAACTGGAAAGGAAAAAAACACTAAAGTCACAATCAGGATACGTTCTCTGGTGACGTAGTCTTACTACCAACTTGTCACATACTGAGGACTGTAACAACAAAAAAAAATGTTGTTGAAATGTTGTTGCATGAATATGGCTCTTTGCACCACATGGGTATTGCCTATTGAAGTCCATTGAACTACAATGCATATTGCAGCTACAATCATTTGTATGTAGCGCAGTAGGAGTGGGAAAAGGGTAATATTTTCTTGTGCCTTTATTTATTTGGGCATTTTTTATTTATTTTAGTTTTATTTTTTATTTATATTTAGGTATTTTTGTCAAATTGCCCAAAAAGACTTGAAATGGAAAGGCCACTGCTGATCGAATTGACTGGAATCAATATTGTTGATGATTGGAATACATTTAAATTCTTAGTCAGAGTTGCAAAAGGATTAACAAACCCAAGATATGTTTTTTTTGTTTCCTGTGAACTTAATTTCATTTTTCACTTATTTTTAGACATGTAACATGCTGTCTGGGCTCAAAATGAAGTAAAATTAAAAATCAGAGTGGATTTATTTCCAACAGCTGATGTCAACAGGTGATTGTAATCATGATTTAGTCCAAAAACAGAATCCAGGAAAGGCTCAGCCTAAAAACAGATCTCCACTTTGTGAACAACTGCTGAGGAAAAAAATTGAAGGGATTTGCATATTTCTCCCACTTCAGTGGGTGATATCCTTACATGATCCAAGGAATCTGAAGGAATGTCAGTGCTTAAAGGGCAAGGGTGTTAGCTTAAGCTCAACACTCTGCTGGATACAACCGCATGGGCAAGGGATTGCTGTGGGGGACCTTTGTCGAGCGCCACAATATGGAATTACTTTAACAAAAAGACATCTAAAGTATGTTAACGTTGTTAAGAATTGGTGTCAACTTCTCTGGGCTCTGAGGCATCTGGGACAGGCCATCAGACAGTGTATCGAGGTCAGATGAATCAGTATTCTGGGCAGTGTGGAACAGACTCTGCTCCGGATCAAAGATGAAAGGGACCATCCAGACTGTTATCAGCAATAAGTCCAACAGCCACGCTCTGTGATGGTGTGGGGGCTGTATCATACCCTCTGTAAAAAAAGAAAAAAAGTCATACTTCTGTGATGGCAGCGTAAATGCAACACAAGTTCACTGAGAATTCAATGTTGCCTTCGAGGACATCAATGCATTTCTTTCTTTTAAAAAGACAATTTAAACCACATTCGGCTCACACTATGAAAGCACCGCTGCAGAAGAAGGCACCGGAGTGGCCTGCCTGCAGTCCTGTCCCGCCTGCAGTCCTCACTGGAAAAAAATGCCCCTCCAAAAATAAGTAAAAAAACAACAAATAAAAGACGTTTTTGTTTGAAATAAGCAAAAAAATCTACCAATGGAACTAGTGAAAATGGCTTGTCAAGATTTCTTGAAATAAAATGCGATATTTAGGACTTTTGAGATAAGTGATCTTGAAATTAGCTTAAAAACATCTTCAAATGTCAAAAAAAGCTTGTTTCATATGAAATCCGACTCAAAACAATTTGTTTTCAAGACTTTTTCATTTAACAAGATATTCAAGATTATTGTCTTCAAACCAGTCCCTATATCTGGCTGAAATGGTACTTGTTAGGCAGTTGTGTCTTATATTAAGTGTCATGAGATATTTGGACTAGAAATGAGACAAATATACTTGGTAAGACTTTGATTTTTTCCAGTGCTGTCGCGCCTGCAGTCCTGTCCTGCCTGTAGTCCTGTCCTGCCTGCAGTCCTGTCCTGCCTGTAGTCCTGTCCTGCCTGTGGTCCTGTCCTGCCTGTGGTCCTGTCCTGCCTGTGGTCCTGTCCTGCCTGTGGTCCTGTCCTGCCTGCAGGATAATTCTGCGGGAGGACTGTTGCACACTAACCTGCGATCATAGGTGGAGTAGGATGGGGAAAAAAACACTGAAAACGCTTCATTGCTTGGTATCCTTAATGGCAGCACTTGTCTTAAATTTTGGAATGGTAACATTACAAAGTGGTGAAAGCTTTACTGTCTCAACTTTTTTTAGAATGTGTTGCAGGGCTGAAATGCAAAAATGAACCTAGATGTGAAATAGACATATCAACAAACCCTTGTTGATCTGATATGGCCTAAGATTACAAAGATCCACATTGGATGATGGAAGACCAAAACATGCTAATGAGGATCAGTCTGCTGGAGCAACACATTCAAGGACCCGAGTAGAAGCATTCAGGGCTATGATCCCCAAATAAGAAGACTGGCTCCATCAGACTCCATGACCAACATCAGACATCTCTGTCCAGATGACTGCTGTCCAAGGATCCTCTGAAGAATCCTCAGGCGAGTACAGGACCCGAGCTTCAAGGGCAACTGCTCACATGGGAGGGAGCACTGAGTTTATATTCTTCTGTCATTGCAAGATATACATTCGCCATCTTTTCCTATTCCAGTGTCTTGTATGTGTACTACTATTTGGCAAGTAAATCGACAGTAAGTTGCATATTATGTCCAACACTAAAACTGGTAATAATGAATATTTATTATCTCAGCTCCTGCAGCAAGCACATGTGGGGCTTCTGAGAAAGAAATTTAACTTCCCTGAAGCGTATTCTGAGAACTGTCTATTTCAAAATGCCAAAGCAAATATTTAATTTTGCTGTAAGGGACATAAAAACAAATTCAAAACATCCATCCAAACTGCTTTCACTCCCCAGACAGAGGGAATTAAATTAAATGAAACTGTTCTGGGGTGAGATAATTATACATCGTTCACTGAGATGCACCATTCTAAGATGAGGTTGCCAGAAGTATGGCCTCAAATGCACGGGAAGATTTTTAAAAACTACGGCTTGCATCGCAAGCGTTGGCGTCCAAATGAAATTGTGTGCAATCATTTCCGCAACACTGGAACGCGAACCTCAACATGAACTGTGAGTAACTAAAAACTAGTGGCAGAAAAATTGCTTTTGGAGGAAAATAATCTTGAGAAACAAACAGTAACTCCATTATCTTTTTATACCGGGTGATATTATTTTCCTGTAAGTGTAAATGTAAAAGTAATTGGTGCGATCTGTCTCCCATACACAGTCACTGATGAGGAAACACATTATTCAACAGAAAAATGTCCTCTTCTGTGCTACGTACAGTGTTTTGCGGCGCCCGTGCTGCACTCTATATGTGGAAGTGTGTGCGTGCATCAAGGAAAGCTTAATACTGTGAACATGTGTGTGCTGTGTGAGTGATATCCCACTGCGAGTCCTGCAGAGAGAGCATTAATCAGACACAGGGGACCTGGGTTCAGACAGAATGTTCATCCTCTGAGTATGCGTGATTCAAGGTTGAGGGGCGATGTTCAAATGACTGCTCCTGACAGAAAATGCAGTGAAAAGTGAGCTTAGCATGGGCGGAATGTAAATGTTCGAAAATGGTGCATCTTACTAATCTCTACATGTCACTGTTTGTGTGGTCATTGTTTTTCTTCTTTGGATGGGTGTCTGCGGTGCTTCTGCAAAAATAAATAAATGTATTGCTTTACAAGATATTTAGGTGACGTCTGTATGTTCAGGCTACAGATAATAACTCAGGTTAGACATTTGTTTGAACAAGCCATGTACTAATATGGGAATCGGAAATCAGCAGCAAAATAAAGGTGTTTTTGGTATTTATACAGGTTTCAGCCGCAGGAAACTTGCGTTTGAAACTCACGAACCAGTCGTGTTAGAGCTTGAGTTGTCTGCTATCTCTTTTTTAACTTTGCCTAATGTATGCAGAATCTCCCTAATCTATGGCCATTTCACCACATATCTTTGTGTCTTTCCGAACACATTACTGGCTGATATGTGGGCCAGCACAGACCAAAGCAGACAAACAACCATGCACACTCAGACTCACTCCTTGGGTCAATTTAGAATCACCAAGCAAGCTAACATTCATGTTTTTGGACTGAAGTATGTGTATGATTCCTAATTAATTTTCTCATTCCATTGATTCTATTCTGTGGCGCTCATGTCACTCTGAGCAACATAACTAACTGCAAACATTAGGAAGCTGCATTGCTCACAGTTGATATGTAAGTTTGCTGATGTTAAACAGGTATTATCTATAGGTGTATTAACACAGTTTACTGTGACCACATTCAAAGATCTGATAAATATGACAAAATATAGATATATACATGTTTAATGTATGTTTTTCAAGGATTTTCATCAACATTAACTAGCATTTCCATTCTTCCTGACAGGTGGAAAGTAGAAGTGAGTGCCTATGTGCATGTTATCTCTGTGTGTGTGTGTGTGTGTGTGTGGATCATCGAAGAAAATACCACATAATAGATTCCACGTTGAGTCCATGCATCACTATCACAAGGTCATTAGACAGCACATACATTTCTGTGTCACATTGGCCGGGGGATGTAAGTCAAACTCACTATACTGTCACACAAAAATACACACCTATAGAAACCTACAGGCGCACACTTAGGCTGATGATTTATGATAAAAGAGCAGTAAAAATCGATCGGATTGAGGGTCACCTCATGCACAGCAGCAAATGCTCATCTCATCCCTCTCTCCGTCTTGAGTTCTTTTCTTTACATCTGTTAGATCCCCTCGTTGCTCTTATCCATCTCACTTCAACACCACAAATAACATATTTCTCTGCAGTTTTGACAGTTCCATTCTCCCCATCTGCTCACTCATTCTTCCTCTTTTCTGCCTTTGCCAATTTTTTGCCTAAATTTAGTTTTGTTTTAAATTGTTCTGCCCTAATTTTCTCTCACATCTCGAGCATAAAGGTGCCCTTGGTATGTAAAGAATAAAAAAGGAATTTAGTTGGAAATTAGTTGTGCTATGTTTCGTGCTTGCTTAGCCCTCTAAAGGTTCAAGGATACTAGGAAATAGGGATTTGTGTTCCTCTTTAGTCAGCTGTGGTGGGCAAGGAAATGTGTTATCTTTATGCCTCTTCCTTTATTGGTCTTGACTTCCATTTATTTACATATGCATTCATTAACTCCACTTTATGTAAGTATATTAATCTTCAAAATTAAATTAAGTGCGGTTTCACTCAAAGTACTCCAAGGAATTTGGTGTATTCAGCATTTCAGATTTGCCCAGGAGTCAGTATAATAGCAGTAAAGCCAGCTATATAACATTCAATTTAATTCAATTCGGTTTTATTTATATGGTGCCAAGGCACTTAAAAGATACAATACAATTCCAGGCTATTAGGGTCCAATTCATTGCGATGCAATTATAATCCAATCAAATCCAGTTCATTAAAATCCAAAGGAGTCCAATTCATGTATACAGAGCCAATTTAAAAAAAAAAGTGCTTGAATTAAGAAAATCAACAAATTGCACTGAAGCTTCACTTCGATCCAATCTGTCACCCTGAGCGTGCACGAGGCGACTGTGGGAAGAAAAAACCTCTGGCAGAACCAGACTCAGGGAGGGTGGCCATCCGCCGCGACCGGCTGAAACATGACAATTCCAGGAATCTGTGTTGTCTTAAATATCTGGCTTCCATTTTATAAGTCAATACAATCATTCAATTCTGCAAACACATGCTTCTTGCTGTTGTTGCAGGGGGTGAATTGTGAGTGACGTCATCAGACAGACAAAAACCAAAAGTTGAAATGGGGATAAAGATTAAAGCTGATCCAAAAGAGACGCCTTGCTCTTTAGATGACCTTTTCCTCAAAAAGAACTGCAGTCAGAAAGTGAGAAAGCTCTTGGCTGCAAACAATATGGAGCTCTCTTTGTGTGATCCTACCTGCCTACACATATGATGTCGTGCACGAGCACACATGCATATGCGTCCTAGAAATACACATTTTCCACACGACCTGCAGGATTTCACACACCGGCGTCCCAAACACCCCCACACGCAAAGGCATGGTTACGGGCACAAACACATGCATGCGAAGCCGCGCACGCACACACAAACACACAGTTGGCAGGCACGAAATATGACATAGCTTACCTTGGCTGAGGACTCACTGAATCACAGAAGAAATCTGTCCCTTCTGTCCAGTACTCTTAGCTTCAAATCCTGCTCTGCTCTAAAGAATAGACAAAAAATTTTGTAAATCATGGTGCTTTTATATCTCTATGACTTGTCAAACAAAGGACAACAGTATTATGTAACATAGATTGTGTGTGTGGGGGGTGGGGGTGACGAATGCTTTGTGTCAGGTTGCTTTTTTACCCCCCTGTGAAATATCAAACCAAAGTATATTAGCTGTGTTTTGGTGTTTTTTGCTCCACAGCAGGAATATGTATGTTTAGGTTTTGAGATTCTTTTTTGGACGTTCAGCAGCAAGAGAATGTCAAGAGCTTTGCAAGCACTTTCCTATTCATTTCCCATTTTACTGGTGTTTCAGCAGCCTTTATATAAACTGACACTGCGACCTGTATCTCAGCAATTTGAACCTTTTATGGGACCAACAGCACAGAGAGAAAGAGAGTTGCTCTGATATTTAGGTCAGGCCAATGCACTAAATGGCATGGAGACAAATGTACTAAAGACTTTCATAAAACCAACCACTTGTCTTCTGACTGACACAAACTCAGAGTGTGCCCAGTCATCACTAAAGCTCTCCTTAACCCTTTCTTACTTCTTTTGACTGTAAGTCTACCTCTCTATCCAATCACTTTAAATGGATAAGTAGCACTAAGTAGCGCGTATTTGGCTTAATTCAATTAGGGTTTCCATGAATTCATTTAAGAGCGTTTATATAAGTGTTGCTCCGCTTTTGTTGTTCAGGGAATAACAACTCAGATTTTACATTAGGTTTTCATTTAAAAAAGTTGCTCTTGACACGTTGCCTCAGCACATTTCTAAACTTTCATGGTGGGAAAAAAATGATGAAATAGCAGGCTTAGGCCTGGATGGTTAGGAGGCTACTGGACAGATGCAACTCCAGTTACTTGGAAAAGGTTCCTGAAATCACAACTCTAGCTGCTTTCATGTTAACTGCAGTCTTAATAAAATACTGTTTTTGTTTTTAGGTCTTCATTCCAATTGACAAATAATCGTCATTTATTGAGAAGCAACAGAGCAAAGCTGGAAGCAGACATGAAAAGTTAAGTTCCGAGTCACAAGGAACATGAAATACAGGAGCCGAGACTCATCAGAAAACATGTGATAGGTATGTTTGTTCACCTAATCATATCAGCATCCATCCATCCATCCATCCATCCATCCATCCATCCATCCATCCATTTTAGGGCGCCAAGCAAGTGCCAGCAAGGCACCGTACCCCCATGCCCCCCGGGCGTTGTGAATGGCTGCCCACCGCTCCAGTGTCGATGGCATCTGTCTCCATGAGTGTGTGACCCTGTGTATGTGTGTGTTCACCAGGTGCCATCCTGGATGGGTGAAATGCAGTAGAAAAATTTGTGTATGACTGTACATGACAATAAATCTGATCTATATTTTCCATACACATCTAATCCAATTCAGAGGCGGGGAGGCTCCTGTCCCAGATGCTAAGGGGCGAGAGGCGGGCTACACCCTTACTAATATCATCATGCATAATCAGAAATTGTTCTGCATTATCCTTGTGATATGACTAGAATCACACTCAAATGTGTAAATCATGTAGATTTTTCTAACCCTAAACCATGTATTTTGTAACATCTGTGGCCAATCGTGTATATTAATTATAAACCTAACCATTTAAGTCCTAATCCTAACCCTAACTGTTCTACTACACTCAGACTGTGACAGTTAGGCAGAAGAACCCCAGACTTTCGTCTGCGTTCCTACCTCCTTACAGGGGTTGCTGTTTGCTTTTCTGCAGAACATAGTCATCTTGATCAATTATTTTACCCTGTCTTTGTTTCTAAATAAAACTGGATGATTAACTTGGCTATAAAATAACTGCTAACCCAGAGTAATAGTAATTATGTGTTGCCATCTAGAAGCTTGAACATCAAAAGCCCCCTTTCACCATCACCTTTTCATCTTCCTTCGTTGGATGCGCTTTCTAAGTTTATTATTAGACATCTTGTGTGAATGTTGTGTAATACTGTGTTCTTCCTTTTCATCTCGACTTCTTAGCATTTTACTAAAACCATTTCAATAAATGCACTTGGATTTTCAGTTTCCTTGTAAGTATCTTCTCACCACTACCTCAATAATAGTCCAACTGTTAGCTCATGAGCTTTGTCATGAGTGCTGTATTCATATGTGCACTCCATGCAATTCATAGCATAAATGTATGGTGTGTGTATTAAAAAACAAAGAAAAAACTCTCAGACCCCCAAGACCCCAACTGGTTGAGTGGGCAGTCTCGAGTTTCTTCTTCGACAGATCAAAGAAGGACTCTGAAGGCTGCTCTCTGTTTCTCCCAGCTGACACTGTTTGTTTTACCAACTGGATCCAATGGAAGTGGGAAACTGATCTAATTAGTTAAAGACAGCCTATAATAGACTTATGGTTCATAGACTCACCTGCAAAGTATTCTGATCGTGTCAGCTTGTAGGATGGGATTAATTAGAGCTGCCAATATGTTAACTCGAAACTCAACTACTGCCGTGAGGTTTCTAACTTCGTGGGGAACAACAGTATGTTTTGTCTTTAATCTGATAAATGAATTGTATCTTATACGCTTATACATTTTTCAAACCCTATGGACCACTCAAAGTGCTTTAAATCAGACATTTATCCTGTCACTTTTGTAAGATTTGCTAAGTTGTGGAAGGGCAAAGCCTCTCCTACAAGATAAACCAACATTAATTGGCATTATGTCGAGCAGCTAATTCAATATTCAATAGAGATTAAAACTTTGTGTCTATCTTAGACTTTTCTGCAGTGCGTGAATCAGTGTGTTTTCAAATTTGTTGCACAGTCTGTGTCATGGGCGGCGGGTAATGAAGGCGAGGGTAAGCTGTGCCTTCCCAAATGTTATGCTGGGAATTTTGCAAATTATATATAATATATTGTGCGCAAGTTATATAGGCTATTATATTGTGTGTGGGTGTTGTTGCTGCAGCCCCCTGGTTTCAATCAGGTCAGGTGATAATACAACAATGTCATTACCGACCTGGCCCGAGGTGATTTGGGTAATGGGCTGGCATTGGAAACATGCATTTCGAACCGCGCTATTTTGGAAAAAGTTTTTCTGTGCCATCAGTTTGAATACGAATTTCTAATATTTAATTTTTACAGCCTCAAAATCAGACTTTGAATTTGAAAAACCAACAGCGTAAAAAAAATCAATTTCTAAAAAACAAAAATCAGTGTAAAAAAATTCAACATCTAAAAATAAATTCCGGCTGCAGTAATAACTCATGGTCCATCCCGTGTCTCCTTTCTGTTAAAGCTTTTGGAAGCTCCCCATTCTGGTTTAAATGACTGACCAGGAACTGCACCAGATGAGGTCACAGAAACTGACCAATAAACACCTCTAAATTAAACTGTGCCATTGTTTCATGGAACTGGACATGGCCAGTGGTAACATGCACCACTTAGTATCATAAGATGTTTTTGCTGCTATTTAACCATAGCTTAATTAGCTTAATTAGCTTTAGTAGCATAGATGCTAATGCTGACAACGATATCTGAAGTAGGGCCACAATACTGGAAACACAACACAAGATGGAATGCAACAAAATACATGGAGCTGCATATCTTTTAGCTGCGTGTGCAAGCTGTGGGGCTACCCCATGACATCATGCTTCTGCTTTATTCTGTCATCCATAGCGTCCTAGCCAAATATATTTCACTGGAGGGGCAAAGGATCAAATGACTAGCCTGGCAGTTAGGGGGCAACCAGCTCGACTTCCTAAAGATTCCCACAGATGCCACACGGCAGCCTACATTTTTATGTCAGTCTTCTCAGTTGAATCTGGCAGTAAGTGTAAAGCAATCAGAATTTAATAGTGTGTGACTGTCACCCACGCAGTCTGTGCCCCCCCACCCCCATGTGCATCAACTTTTAAAGGCCAAGTAGCAGTGGCCAAAAGCCTGTCATGACTGAGAATAGACAAAGAGGCCAGGCTGAGGCGAGGGGGGTGGTCAGGCATAAATGATAAAATGAGAGGCCAAGATGGCGGGATTGGGAAGGGGTGAGGGTCTTGGACAGATGATGCAGGCGAGGCTGAAGGTTGAGGGGGCAGAGCACGGGGTGCCGACAGGGAGGCTGCAACAATGGAATGGCAAAAAGGAATGAAAAAAATGTTGCTCCCCAGACGGGGGAGAGTGTGGACGATGCAGTCTGTCAGGTCTCCAATCTGTCAGCGGAGTGCCTCTGGTTCCCTCAGGCCAAACAACACAGCACTGACTCATTTTGTGTTCTTTCACACACAAAGCCTATCCTCGTGCACCCTCTTGTCCCCAGCAGTGCACTTCACTGCAAAGTGATTCTGCCAAAGGGAGAAAGATTGTTTTGCTGCTCTCTGGATTGGACGTCTGTATTTTTGTTACAACTTACAGCTTTAATTTAGAACTACCCACAATAGCAGTATCAAATGTTTTATCAAGGTGTTCATGCAGTGGTTATACATCATTTCAACATGAATGTTTCATGTGTATATTTCAGTTCCAACTACACCTGCTGGTTTCAGACCCGCGACTGGAGCTTTGAAATATGGAGATGCACTGACATCTGCTGGAAGAACTGTAGCATTGCATCTAGTTCTGAGAAAAAGCTTTCTTTTTCCTGTGTTATGCATTTAGATTCAATGCATAACAGTGTTATCACAATATTTTTTTCTTTTTTTGAATTATGGATTCCCTTAGCTGTAGTGTTCATTTGAGGCAGAGACAAAAAAAAAAGGTTGAGACATCACAAATGTTTTTGATCTGTTTCCTCCTTGATTTCTCCACAGTGAATAATAAAAACTCCCCAAATTATCTCTATATCACTGTGGGAGGAACAAATCCTGCTTCAGAGCCTTAACTTAGCTTTGTTGACTGACAATTGGTTCATTAATCTTGTGGCAAATCCTTGTTAAAGGTCCTCCTGCGAGTATCTCTCACATGATAGTGCATTCCTTATTATAGGTTGCCTCCCTGATCTCTTATCCCCACACGTACACTGGAGTGAACACCAACCCTGGCACACACACACACACACTTATCTTACTACTTTTGTGAGTTAAACATTAATTATTCCCTTACTCTATCCTTATCCAGCATAACTGGCTAACCAACCCTAAACTGACTGTAACAACAACCCTAAAAACGAAGTCTTGACCCAGGAAAAAAAAAACAGAGCACTGTGCTCCTTACAGAACTAACCACAAAACCATCTGACCTCATAAGAACACTGGTCTCCCAGGCCCCATATAATCCTGTGTACGCTTTGTAATGTGAGAGGTTGGATGAAGGGGGGGGCATCAACTCATGATGGCAAGCTCTCATTTTAGTCCTGTATCACAAGGCTCAGGGTGTGATCCAGAGAGTCAGTTATGCACGTCCACCTGTGGGAGCCACACCAGCCTCCTGTGAGCCCAGGTAAAAGTTATCCCAAGCTTTTCTAAGATGATTTGAGTTCCACGTCCACTTTGCAAATAAACAGACAGCAGATAAATCGATGCTGATGATAACCAAAGACCTCTAAGCATTATTACGTTACTGTATTCCAGCATTTATCAACAAAACCAATCAAATGAGATGGAACTCACTGCTCCTGCTGGCTGCTACTGTAACTCTCTCTGGCAAATTCATTTGTATGTGTCCAGCATTTTTTCTCCTTGCCCCACGAGGCCCTGATTAATCTGTAATCCCTACATGCTGTGAGTTTGTCGGTGATTCAAGAAGCGAACTCACACCTCTGGGTAACCCGAGTTAATTAAGATTCTATCCTAGTTTCTCTTTTTCTTCCATCACTGCTACCTTTTGTCTGCTCACACTGTGGTAGCTGCACCAGCTTTGTGCTGTGCCTCCTCAGAGCAGTGCCCTATGACGAGTAGCCCTCCACTGTACCACCACTGGCTTTCTGCCAGTTGGCTAAAGGTGCCAACATGGAACCAGTGCCAGCTTACAAAAGGTCAAAATACCCCAGACAGGATCAAGTAACTCCAACTGAACTTCAGCGTCACTCAAGATGCCGCTTCATTGCCAGCAGCCTTACCAGAGCTCAGGAGCATGTCGGTGCGTTTCCAAAATGAAAAATAAAAACAAAACTCAAAACCAAAGGTGACCGAGCCTTTGTTGCAGCGGCCCCTCGGCTCTGGAATAACCTTCCCTGGCACATTCGATCTGTAGGATCTTTTGAGGCTTTTAAATCCTCCTTAAAAACCCACTTTTTCTCCCTGGCTTTTTAATCATATTTAAGTAGACTCTTGGCTGATAACCTTGATTTGTTTTATATCTTTATTTTATTTATTTTAAAGTATTTTATTTGAACTTATTTTATTCTATTTTATTGCACTGTGTTTTAGTATCTATTGATTTTAACTGCTTGGAACGGTTGCATTATTCACTTTTACCTTTAATGCAGCTTTTATCCTGTACAGCACTTTGGTCAACCTCGGTTGTTTTTTAAATGTGCTCTATAAATAAAGTTTGAGTTGAGTTGAGTTGAGTTTCCACAAAGTCTGCATGCTTGTGACGTGCGTTGCATTGTAAAACACATTTATTACGCGTACTGTCCTGCTGGGGGAGGAAGATGACATCTGGGAGCACCATGACATCCTCTTAAATTCCAGGACTCAGTTTCCCAGAAGATCATTCCGTTATAACAAGATGATCGATGCTGTTCATCTCAGCTTCATTTGACATATGACTGCTCAGAAATAGAAGCAGGAGTAGAAGAGATGCCCTTGAGGTTCAAACGGTTGACTTGTCTGATGATCGTGTTATGTTGTAAAAACTATCCTTCCTGTGTAAACTAAACATTTTATAGCAATCTGCAATCCTAAGCATAAAGACCTGCCAGTGTTTCTTATCGCTGTGAAGATAAATAGAACGTATTTGGTAAAATAATGAATTTAAGCAATAATATGTTGAACAATGCTGTGAATAAAACCCAAAAAAACAACAACTTTAAGAGCTTTCGTTGTTCACATGAATTTCTTTTATTAAAGAAAATCAAGGAAAGTCACTTTGTTCCATTTGGTACATCTTAAAGTGGAATTGGGCCCATAAAACACAGCAAATATACACACATCAGACACATGAATGTTTTGCACCAAATCTGTGTTAACTAAGACACTCGGCAACAGCTTCAGTGATTCCTTTCTTAAATCACTTTCAGGGTTTTTGACCTCGGTTGTTGGTTTGATTTGCAAAGAATCGCTTGACTCCAAGAGTCAGTGGTTCTCAACCCGGGCAGCGGGCCGGGTCCACCGCACGGAGCTGCAAAACAAATTTAAAGAGCCACAGCAGTGCAATCAAGTACGAATATGTGACTCACTTCCACAGCAGCAACACAAAATCCCTCTTTGGTTGACCTAGTAGCAGTAGATGGGGTCCAAAGAAGAGTTTGCTTTGTTTCAAGGGGTCACAAGCGTGAATTAACTGCACTAATTCACATAAGAGTTGGAAAAATATAGTCAAATATAAAAACACACACCCAAACGCACACAGAATCCCACCTGGTATTCAAGCTTCTAATCTTCTTGACTCTCTGAGCTCATCGGGTTTAACACCCAGTACCAGGACGTTAATTTGGGGATCTATGTTTAAAAATGCCACACACAGCCGTCGTCAACACCTCTGCTTAAATCTGAGCTTATCCCTCCGTTCCTTTGTCTGTCGTCTCCTGGTGTCTCTGCCACTTGAAAATCCACCAACACAATGAAAATATGTAGAGGGTGAAGAACGCGGGGAAATCGTAGAGGAAAACAACAACGAGGACTCCACTGACCAAGAGCGTGCAGATGAGGAGTCTGGTGATGTGACCGATGGTGTATAATATGGTCCACCACATGAGAGAGTCAGACTCTTTCTCAGAGGAGGAGCTCAGATGTTTGTGAGACTGATGGGCTGATTGATCAGGACTCTCTTTGTGAGCCACAACACGGTCGTCTACTTGCCCAACCGTCTCCAGACGGGTGACTGATCTTGCTTTAATTTGACGATAGTTCTCCTGATCCTTTGTGGAGCGAAGAGCTTGGGCTGATTCTGATTCTCTGGTGTTTTCACTGAGACGAGCACTTGAATCCAAATCGGTCCGTAACTCAGAGAAAATGGGAGTCGGTAAAACTGTTGTGGCAAATGACTGACTTTCGTCTTTCAGAGAGTACTCACTGCTTCCAGCCGCCGGAGTTTTCTCTGGGCCATGACATAGATTTAACTTCAAATCTGTTTCTGGTTCTGTCAAGGAAAATACACCCGAATCAAAAGTGTCACTCGAGTTTTTCACCAAAATAAGATGGCAGCATGGCGTGGCATCAGTGAGCTTTCTCCTCATTTCATCAGCAGTGTGTGTGTCTCCACTCAGAGGCTGAACTTCAACAACAAAGACCTCTTCCCAAATCCTCCTCACCAAATCTTCTCCAAACCTTTCTACGAACATCTGCTTCAATCCTGGTTCGATTTCCTCAAGTGATGCTGTATTTTCGGCTGTAATGGGCTCTTTTGTGGAATCTGACAGTTTTTTATATTCTGAGCTCTCAACTTCCGCTGACAAGTCTTCTTCTTTCACTGCGTTCTTCATCTCCCCTTGAGGGTTCTCCACATTACCAATTGGCTCCCTCGTTGCCTCTATTTTCAGCTTCCCAACACTCACCCTCTCATCTTCCTGAATACCTTCTTCTATTGTTTCTGACGTCTCAGGTTGGCTCCCTGTTGAAATGCCTCTCTTTGTCCCATTCTCCTGCGCTGCAACTACTTCGGGGCTTATTTCACTTCTCACATCCTCTTTTTGACCCTTCACGTCTTCCCGCAAGTGAGTCGGTGTCAGCTCGACCAGTTCCACAAGGTTTGGGTTGCATTTATCCGTTGGACAAGGTCTGACTGTATTGTAATTATTTTGAAAAGCCTTGTTCAATTCCATTGATTCATCTGTGGGTCTTTTATGTGCTGAAGGGTTTATTTCCCATTGCTCCAATGCTTCTCCATCACAGCTCAACCTTTCTGTCTGATTTAAGTCTAATACTTGTTCACCTGCTTCAGATTTCAGCTCAGCACTTTGATCTATTTGTGTGGGTGCTAAGTCCCCGCTCTTCTGAACATATTCTCCCAAAATAAACGATGGGCTTCCCATCTGCCCAGATGAATTGAGCTGTAAAGCGTCATCATTATGTTGCCATGCTTGCTCATCTAATGTCTTTATCATTTCCATGTCTGTAAAAATGTGGCCTTCTTTTTCCTTGCGTGTTGTCTTTTTGAATGCCGCCACGTTTTGGTTGTTTGATGGAACATTTTCATTCACTTCAGTCGCAGCCGTTCCGTTTTGCTCCAAATTTTCCCCACACGTTTGATTTGGATCAGATCCACCGGCACGTGACTTTGCAGGTTCTGACTCACTGTCTCTCTCCTGTAATGGACTTCCACTGTTTTGCTTCAGCAGAAAATTCTCCCGCTGCGTTTCATCTGCGCACCTTGGGGAGATTTCTTCGGTTTTCTGTGGCCTAAATGTCTTCTCTCCTGGAGACGCTTTCTTTTCCGTACGGCTCATCCCCTCCTCCGCTCCCTGTCTGGACGTGGAAAAGTCATACCTCACCCCGTTCTTTGTCTCCTGCCTGATTGTCTCCCTAAATGCCAGCATGTCATCTCCTGCATTGTGTGCTGTACCTGTAACCTCCCTATCCCCGCCGGAAGAAAGAGCCTCATCCTGCCTTGCTCCCTGTGAGATCCTATCAATAGCGCTGGCATTCGGAGACTCTGGCATTGCTGTCATGTCTGTTGTCTCCAACTCCCCTGAGCTTGTTACCAAGTCAGCTGTGTGCAATGTGGAGGGCTCGTCTCCTTCTATTCCTTCTGCTCTTCCCATTATTCCCTGACTTTCTCGCTCCCAGACCGCATGCTTGTGACACTCAGTCGGACTGTCGACAGAGTCCTCGGACACGGGCGGTGCCCTGTTGAGGCTGAATTCCTGTGGAGTGTCTGTTACTGAGTTTTTCTGTGACCTTTGGGATGCATCTTGTGCTGCTGCGCTGTCATCTCTTGGGCTGCTGACACATGCCTCTGCAGGCTGATGATCTTCAGCGTTCAAGGCAACAGCAGCCGACAGCGTTTCGCAAGTGTCTGACAGTAGCTGACACGCAGCTAAGGTATGTAAGTGTAAGACAGTATCTCTGCCCAGCTGAGCTTCTGGAGACTCCTGACTTCGAGCTGCACTTTGAATTTGAGGCTCCTTATCATTTGAGGGTGACACCAACGCTGCTGTCTGCAGCCATTCTGACTCTGGGACATCAGAGTGGTCCTTGCAGCTGTGCCCATTAAGAAAAACCTGCCACACGTCACTCACAGAGGTTTCCTTATTGTCGGTATCATCTGCAGCTTTAGGAAAAGTCGCCCACACATCATTAACAGTTGGCGTGTTTTCTTTTGACGCTTTTGACAAAGTCATTTTAGCTCTCCCAGTCAAGAAGTCCTCAGCACCCCCCCACCGCTGCGATGCGTCATTGTTCCAATCCAGAGGAAGCAGAGGAATCTGATGGTAGGTGAGCACCGGCGGGCTCTCACTCAGCTGCATCTTTCGTCCTTTATAGGCGGAGCTGGCAGCATCGCCCCATGGAGCTGGCATATGCTGAGAAACCTTTTGGCCACAGGTTGAGTCATGTGGAAGTGCCTTTGGTAGCTGGCGCTTCTTCTGGAAGAAGTAGTCCTGCACATGTGCCAAACGTGTTGCCCTGCGTCTGCTTATTACGTGTTCCACCTGTCAAGAAGGCCAAAAGTCAAAGGTCAGATTAAGTGTTGGCTTGAACTATAATGAGAGGCTATCTATGCTATGTGCTGCTAATCTTTTAGGTCATCCAGCTTGTGATATTTAACTTTACTGTGATGATGCAAAGCAGTGCAACACTTCTGAGATCTCATCTCATAACCCTAATTTTCCTGCATGTGCACACGCAGGTTGCATTTATTCTTAGTGGTTTGCACGTGAGTGATTTCAGGCCTCATCTCAAGTATCGGGTCAGCTGACTTTACATATCTCCCTGAGGCTCACTCAGCACTGCACAGATACCTATCTCTGCCTCAGTTTCTGCTCGTACCCTTGCAGAAAGAACATCCTGCATGCAGGTAAGCTCTAAAACCAAAAGACTTGCCAAAATCATTGCTTTTCTGGCCACACAGCGCATGAGCAGCATTAAGCTCTTTTATAGCTGGCAGTTTTTAATGTTTGATGTTCCAGAGTTAAGAAAAGAGGCTGCCGCTCCAAAAAACGATTGCATGAACCTCACCCGAGGTTTGTGCTCTTCAGAGGAAAGCAGCGACTGCATCTCGGTGCTGTCCATACTCTCTCTGCCAGCCTTTTCTGCTTTACATGCGGCTTCTAATTCTGCAAAGAGATGTCAAAAGGGGTAAAAAAACTCCTTGCATACTTACACACTTATTCATACATCTGTGTGTGTGTGCACCAACATACAGTCAATATCAAGTTCTATAAACACACCTGTGTAAAATACATTTGTGTGACTGGTCTCCTTGGTCTTTTCGTCTGCACCTCCATTCCTGTGGTCCAAAAATAACAAAACACAATTATTGAACCATAGACACACTGAGTTCATTTACCAGCTCCTTATATTCTGCTTCACTGTCTCGTGATTATTAAAAACAGATTGTTTTTCCACCAGCCACTGAGGCTTATAATGTCTCAACATTTGCAGCACATATGGATTTTTTATTTTTTAAATGAACAACTGGCCTTGCTATGATTGCACCAAAATGGTAATATGTATGCACAAAACATGTTTTTGTGCCTTTGTAGGCAGATTGCAGTTGCAGAGGATAGCCATCTGGTTTCAGGACTGCAGTTCCTAAAACAAGGAGCCATCACTCATATGGAAGAATTTTGCTTAACTGTGATAAAAGAGGGCAAAGTATCTCTTTCTCCACGCTACAGTGAGACATGCACAGAAATCTGACCATAAAAGGGCAACATGTGTCCTGCAGACCAAACATCCCTCACTGAGTGGTTACATAGCAGCTTAGTGTAAACACACAACGGCCCAACTAGCAGGTTTTATTGCCTTCAACTTCACCTAATGAGAAGAGCAGCACAGTGTAAATACATCACTCACACTGTATCAAATTACAGCTTGGCCTTCTCTTGCTTCTACTTGATTTTACCCACGCTCTAGATAATTCCTTTATGGATTGAAGACTCCATTTCATTACAATATTCAATACTGTGTTGTATTGTCGACTTTCAGCAGCAGAGGCATGGCTCACACTGGCCCACACTGGCTCACCTGTTAGCCCTGAGACAGCTCCTCTTGCTCCTGAAGCTGCCGCCCTCCTCCTGTGTTTGGGCACCGTGTTCTTTCCCCGGTCCCTTTTGGTGGCAGAACAGCACATAGTTCATTTCCTTGTTGTTAGTCCAGAATGTGCCCACTGAAGTCTCGTAACGGAAACAGAACTCCACTCTGGTACCTTCTTTCTCAAACGGAGGAACCAGGGTGTAGTTGAAGGTAAACCTGTCTGTTTTCCTGTCACTGGAACCGGGCACGTACTCTGCCAGCAGGTCAAAGTAACTGATCCAGCGATCCAGAGTCATTCGGGCATTGACGCTCTTGCTGTAGCAAAGGTTTACCACCCTGATGTTGCCGCGGATGGTGGTGGTTCCCGGGAGCAGCTCGATGCTCTCCAGCTCCAACATCTGGGCCTGCAGCCTCTCTTCCAGCTCCTCCGCAGATGATGGGCATGTAAACAAGCAAGAGAGATAGAACTCCTCTGAGGAATGGGCTGCCTGCAGTTCATTGGACCAGCTCTCCTCTGGTTCTGCCACTTCGACATTGTCAAACTCCTTAACCGACACAAGGTTGAGACCAAACGCATCTGCAAACGACACTTTCCTTCGAACAACTGGCGGGGCTTCTGGTTCTGAATCCTCATCGACATCCTCCTCTGTGGTGGAGCCAATGGAGGAAGAGGCCTCCAGCCCTCCCTCATCCTGTTCCCTACTTTTTTCCTCTTCGTCCTCCTCAATCATCACCCCTGCCTCTTCTGAGGGTTGCATAGACGGAGCCTCCATAGTCCGCGATGGTGAGGGAGGCAGCTGCTTGCCTGTCCTGCCGTCTGTCTGTCTCGGAGGGTGGCACAGACCCGAGTTCCCCTAGCCTGGCTGCAGTGACACAGTAGAGGGGAGAGCAGGAAGAGGACGTGACTTGACAGATGGAGTTGGGTTACAGCTGAACACTGTGAGTCTGAGCCAGGCCTATTAATAGGACACAACTCGACCAAGGCTGACCGGTTATCCCCTCAGTCATGCTCTCACAAAATGTTTGCAGGTTACAAAATAAATAAAAAAAGACTTGACATGGAACCCAAAGTTTAACCTGTTAGAGACGGAATCCAACTCACACCTCATACCACATCCCGGCTTTCCCCATGACCTGGTGAATGTGACTGTGGACAATTTTATTTGCAGATGATCAGTCCCGTTTGCATGAATAAAAATCCTCGAGCGTGTGTCTCTGCAATTTAGTGACTGCAGTTCACAACTTGTCCTGGAAACTGTCCGTCCTGTTCAAGTATCCCCTTCCAAGAGAGAATCATCCTCCCCAGAGACAATGCAAACCGCTGACCCCCACGTGGAAAGAAAGAAATGAGAGAACGTCCATCAATAATGCATTAAATCATAATTAGTTTTATTGCTGGACTTGACAGGCTTTTGTGGTATTGTTCTGCAGATCCTCTGGTATCTCTGCCACGAGAGGCAGCCTTCATTTTTACGGTCCACTGCATCTTGGAACAGAAAATTGAACATTATTACGTTCCTCTTAGCAGGCTGGACTTTTGGTGTCCCTCTTTCAATAGACGTGTGTGCTTTCAAACAAAACCACCTTGGATAGGAAGTTTAATCCAACTAATCCCCGATAAGCAGAGTAACTATACCCCTAAATTCAGCAGATCTTGTAAAAAGACTTTCGAGCTTGTCATACAATCCCTTACAGGTAGGTGAGTGGGTTTTTGTCCTCAAAGAATCTTTTGTCCTACATCAAGAAACCAAATAACTTCTTCTCTGGTTCTGAACTGCTGTTTGGTCATTAAATTACATTGTAGCCAGCAAGCATTATTTACAGAACAACAGTTTGCATATAGAAATACTGAACAACTTGCATGTCTATCATATATCAGTAGATGGCACTATGTGATCAAAATATAATGAAAGCCATCAAGACACAGGCTTGTACAAAATACAACTTAAAAATTAAGTTGTATTTTTACCTTAAAATGCTTATCATGGGTCCTATTTAGTACCACTAGTTCAAATAGTTAGAAAAACTGAAATGACCCAATAAGGAAGGAAAAGGAAATAGAAAAACATCTCAAGTGTTATTTCAAGTCCACCTTTCGTGTTGTCTTTAAGAAAACCGTTTTAAAAGTCGACCAGTAGATGGCAGCATACCCCCACCACAACTCCACACTTCTTGTTTTTTTCTCCTCCTCATACTGTACCTTCATCATTTTCCAGATGCTGTTTCCTCCGACTTCTATTTGATGGAATTTACAATAGAAATGAGGTTTTTAAAACACAAGCAAAAACACAAAGTGGGACAAACAGTCATCAATTATTATAATTACAGATTCTTAGGATAAATAACGCGCCTTTCCCTTTCCCCCCAGTATCACATCAAAACAGATTATTTTTCTATAAAGGAAGGCCAGTTTTTATGGGGCAGGGGATTCCGAACCTGCACACACATATGAAACAGTATCAATATTAACATGGAGCAACATGGATATACCAAATAACTTTTTTGAATTTTTTTCATATTTAAAAAAAACTAAATGTATTGTGAACACACACTGGCTCCAACCTGCGTTATTCCAATAAAAAGTTATTCATCGTGAATCAAATAAAGTTTCATACAACTGAGTCATGAAAAAAATAAATAGGCCTATAATAAAATACAGAATTAAATGTTCTAAAATGTCTTACATGGAAGAAGGGGGGGGACACCCTTTCTTTTGATAGTTCGAGATAATCTGGTCATTCGTTTCTTAACGAGGTTTGAAAGAGGTTCTATAAATGACTCGCTTCGTATCCTAAAAATATGAATAAATAGGTTAAATAACGCGTTGGTGTCACGCTAAAAGCAAACAAAACACAAAGAAAATGGAGTTTTTCCTTCAAACAAAGTAGGCTGTGATTTGAGCTCGTGAAACACATCTGCAGTAAACATCTGGCTGAGCATCTAATAATGATAATGATAAAAAAAAATACACATTTCTCTCAGCAACAGTTTGACTTTAAAAGGGTGCCCGTAAAATGTTGGCTTTTCTGCACACAAAAGAACGTTCATGAAATTTTTGTTTTTATCTATTTTTATTTTTTTCCGTAAAACATTAAACACAAAACCTATGGAAAAAAAATCAGATCGGTGGGACTCCCATGCTCTAATTTCCACAATCACAGACGACATTTCACGTGTGAATAATTGTGATAAAGATAAAATCTATATTTTAGTGCCATCGGTGGACATAAATGTGACGGACAAGTCCTGCGCCTACAAATGGGAAACAAGGAGGTCTGCTGCGGCTGAAAGTTCCAGATGTTCCAGGTGAAATGTGAAAAGCAGCATTACGGGCAAAACACATTTTCTCCCTCTTTCTTTAAGGCCACTTAACGGGGAGTTTCAGCGTAAAAACGCGGGTCTCCCAGCTTTGTGGACGTGTCTCCGGCTCGGGTGGACCGGGCAGCAACACCGTGCCACCGCAGCACTTTCGCGTAAGCTCCCTCACACGTTGCCAGACCACGAAAAAGCCAGAATAAGGGGGGAAACAAACTTTTAAAAATGACTTTTTATTTACTTAGCAGGTGGCCCTGACGTCACACGGGGTCGCAGTACGCCCAAAAATAATAATACACACCTCCGCGCACAAGCAAGTGCCTCCCCGGGGGTGGGATGGGGGGGAGTGTGTGTGTGTGGTGGTGGTGGTGGGGGGGGTTCTAGTCCCAAATATACTTGCTTGCCGGGATTCAGCTTGATGTGTGTTTGAATCGTAACGAGGAAAGAAAAAAAAAAGAAAAAACAAGGCGCTTCTGCCTCGCATTGCGCGTCATTCAAACAGGACTCAGTGTACCGCTTTTCTCTCTGTTGCATTAGTAATAACAGCGGCGTTGACGAGAGACAGCAGGAGAGTGTGTGTGTCTCCGACAGCGGTGCCCAGCGGAGGAATATTGAGCTTTTTATTTACTCTGCAGCTTGTTGTTCATTTTCTCCGCGTTATGGTTAACTTGGACAGTCACGTGCGAAGATCCCTGCGAGCATAGAGGACGACGGCTTCTCACCCGGTGTGTCCCTTTGGCTTCACCGTGAGGGAGTAATACCTGGCGTTTTTTCGTGGTAAGTTTTTTTCCTGCCCCTGAGCTTCTTTTTCTCCGCACCCTGTGACTTCTTTACTTTTCTGTCCCGCTGCACGTGAATTAGGAAGTGGACCGCTGGTCACAAGTTCGCCCTGTTGTTCCTCAGCGCGCGCGTCTCTACCTGACCCGCAGCGTTAGGCTGTTTATTTACAAGTTGCGCGAGGACTTTATGTGCTTTTTGGTCCCAGAGCAGCTCTTGACAGGTCTCCCCCCTCCCCACCTCACCCCCTCTCAGCACAGTATTTGGCTCTTTTAATGTTTGAACATTGACTTTTTAAATGCTGACTTATTGTTGGAAAGCCTGCTATGTTCTTCAAATCTTAAATTTACGATTCTCATAAGGAAAATTATGGCACGTGGAACTCAGTCTGTGCTTACTCAATTGATAAATTCATCAAATAACCAGAGAATTAAAAATATATATATTGTTGCTCCAATTCGGTTAGAGAAATGTCACTTTGTGACAAAATGAATTTCATTTAGCAGCTCTGTCACCCACCTGTCTGCTTTTCATTGGTGATGCTTGGGTTTGGTTAATTGGGAAGAAAAATAAGATTTAATTTGAGACTTTATTTCTGCTGTGCTTCTAACTGGATGCTGCATATTTTTTAAAAGAAGTCTTCCTCTGAATTACTGTCATCTCTGACACACGGATACTGTTTTAAAGGAAACACAGTGCTCACATAATTCCATCATCATCTTTGTTTTTGCTTCATGCTCTGCAATAAAATGAAATGAAATGCAATTCGATAGTTTAGTTTATGATTATCAGTGCTTTATATGCAGGACTGATCAAATATCTCATCACCAGATATAATTATCAGCAGTCAACGCCTTACCGTGAATGCATGCTCCATTTTTATATTCCATCTTTTTCGCTGTCCCGAGACAAACGGGGAAGCTGGTGGAGGGCTCAGTTTCACCGTGCTGAACTACAATTAAAGCTCATTTATCTCTAAAGCCTTAAAAGCTCTCCAGATGCTCTGTTACACTCATGTGACTTGTCATGACTCGTCACTCCGTAATCACCGTGGCCCAAATATCAATAGATGTAACTTTTTCTTTTTTTTTTTTTTTTTGGAAAGAAATTCTAACGAGGTTTCGGGAGCTGCAGAACTCTCCAGGCCTGTCCTCTGATCGGCTTTCACCCACGGATTAGCCAGAGCCACCCTCCTTGTTCAAGCTGCAGGGTGCACAGGTGTTCCCTCCTCAGTTATGCAGGTGTGGGCCAAGTCCCCCCCCCCCCCTACACACACACACACATACACACTACCTCACTCAGCAGCTCTCGCTCTTCAAAGGCCAGGCAGCAATAAATGCCTCTTGTGAAATATGTCAGCGACGGTGCACAATCAGCCCCTTTGTTGAAGTGCCCCTATAATCATTTCTTTAAGCATGTTTAAAATGGTTCGTATGCTCTTGTTTACCTTTTGTTGGGGCGTTGTGTGTGTGTTAGTGTGTGTGTGTGTGTGTGTGTGTGTGGTAAGTGAGGTCAGCAGATTTAGTAAAACAGGATGCATTTTTCTCCCTAAGGCGATGGGACACATGGAGAGAGACCTGCCATTAGTCTCCCTCCAGTAGTGACCGTTGTTGGGAGCAGCGCACTTATTACCCCGGCTCTCCCCTCTCTGCGTCCATTTTTTGATTGCTGCATTCATCATCGGGTGGTCGTGTTCTACATTATGGTAATAAGAAAATGAATGTCCTCCACAGGATTAATGTGTATACCCTGTCATACGTTTCAATCATTTATCAAAATTAAGATTCAGCTCTCAGCTCAATGAAACACCGGTTGTTGCTGGGCTTCTACCTTCAGACATGGAAATGGCTGCTTGCAGCCAAAGTAAAGCAGAGTGCTTTGCAGTTGGGGCTCCATGACAACTTTGCATCCATTTCCCGGGAATGCAGAAAGTGCTCAAATAGACGGCGATGAAAATAGTTAGGTGGGGATTTGGATGTGTCGATTTCCGTTTTTAAGGCAGCTCAGTTCTCAAGCAATGAAACAGTACGCACGTCACCCTTCCCCCAACACCTCCGTAATTACGCACACGGCTCGCCCGAGCCCTCGATGTGTCGCTACGTTTGTGGGGAGCGTGGTTTCAGACGATCGCGCGATTGGTGCGCCAGCATCACTCTTCCATACGCGTAAACTTCCCAAGTGTGTTGTCACTTCCGTCTACTTCCACTCTGTTGCTGAACTCAAAGGCATTTTAACGGCACGTGATCAGGTTTTTATCTCTGTTAAATTCATAGAAATGTTTCCATGACAACCTCCATGTAAGTTACAGTGACCTGAAGTGATCAAGCGTTTGTTTTTCGTTTTTTCTTTCCCTCTTTCTCACCCCCCCCTCCCTTTGCACTTTGGGTCCTTCCCCAGTAAGAATGGAATTTGTGTTGACAGTTTTGGCCTTTAATGGCACTTTTATGCCGCGCAAAAGTATTTGTTTACCAGGATCATATGCTGCAAGCTGTCAGCCTCGGAGAGATTGACTTCTAAAGATAAAAGAGTGCATTACATGCTTAAGAGGCCACCCTTCTGCACTGTAATTATCCACATCACGGTAATGATGTTTTGTGTGCCCCAGTTACTAAGAGTCTTGAGACAGCTCAGCCTTTTTTAGTTACGCTCTGGGTCACTTCTTAAACCCGAGCAGACACTGTTGTCGACGAGAAACATTGTGACTTCTTGGCTGGAGAAAGCGGTACAGGGTGGGGTCAGGGGATGTGGATTAAAAAGGAGATTGTAGGATCTGAGAAAAGTCCGAAACATACTCATTCATGTTTACAGTTTGCTTTATCTCAGTTCATAATCTTGTGTCGAATTTGTTTAAGTTCCTTTCTCTGGAGGCCACGTGTACTTGGCCAAGTTAAAAAGGCTGTGGCTCTATATTTACTTAAACAGAAATAATAAAGAGTCAGAATATGATGCATAGATTGTTTTGCGCTGTGCCCCACTCCAAGAATCCCAAAAGCCACAAACAAATGACCGAACTCAAGCTCTGAAGTGTAGCTCTTGGCTGGTGTGCATAACCTCACAGTGCGTTAGGGCTCTGAAATGGAAAGAGACGTTCATGCAAAGTTATAAAACAGACTTTAAGATCCGTGTAAACAATGTTTCTCAGATATATGTAAAATAATTCAGGCTTTTCACAGAGTTCTCCTGGCACCACAGCCTTGATCGTGACCTCCTGTGTAATTCTCTCCCTACGGCTCCCAGTCAAAGCCGCCATAAGCACAACATGTCACTCTGTTTATCCATTAAACTATAAATTCATTCAGTCGAGCAAACAGTTGCACGTTTACTTGCTGGTCAGTGTGGTGCGAGGGCATTATTGCTTTTATTGTCTGGACAGTGTAGCAAAAAAAAAAATGCTTTGCTTTTGCAGTCTTGCCCTGAATAAGAGACAGAGGGTCACTCATGGTAAAAGGCAAGGTCAGGGCTGCTCCGGCTGCATTTAGCCATCAGCCTGTCACTTGTAAACAGTCAGACCCCGTGTGAGGCATCACTGAAGAGCGTTGGCTGACTCTGACGCTGTTTAAAGAGCCTTTTGTTAAGACATCACTTGCATCCTTTAGATAAACTGTCAGCGGCGTGAAAGCTGTGCTGCACATCTAACAGAGCAAACGTGCAGACAGGAAGACCGAGTCGGATTTTATCATTGCTACTTTGAGTAATGGTTCACAAATGAGAACCACAGCGAATCACCCACACCCACAAAAATATGGATGTACATGGTAATCATGGCTTTAATAGCTGTGCATCAGCCATGTAATGGCTGGTACTGATGAGTGATGTCCAGCTCAGAAACAGGAAGACTTCCTGCATTCTGTGTGCCGTACTTCTCCAAGGACCTTTGCTCTTGACCCAGACAGACACAGAGAGGGAGGAAAAAAAATGTTTATCTCAAACATGTTGTGGGTGGAAAAAACACTGGAGAGGGGGGGGCATGACAATAACAGTTTTTGACAGGCACATTAGGCTGCAGAAAGAGCATCCAGCTCGGGGCTGAGGGCATATGGTGCTGCCTTCTGCTGGCATAGCTTTAGACCAAGTTACAACACTGCGCAGGGTCACGGCTGTCTCAGGTTTGTTCCTTCTGTCTCACTCATCTAAATAAAAACAGGAGGCATAATGCAAGCGGGGGGTTGGTTGGTGGTCTGGAGGCTGGGGTTGTTGCACACTTGCTGTGTCTTTCTGTAAAGGACTACATGATTGCTCCAAGTCATGCCCCATTTGTGTCAGCACATAATATGGTCAGAATGTGGAGGGGAGACGTTTGACATTTACAGAAATGCATCTCTTTAACTTTGGATTTTGTCGCACCCACACTCTCTCTCCACCTCAATTTCTTTTTGTTTTTCTGGAATTCATGTGGAGATGTTAAAAAAAAAAAGTATGGTTATTGTCCAGCACAAGCAGTATGGTGGAGTCTTTTTATCTTCTTTCATCATCTGAACACCCAACTCGTGCTCCTTGATGGCGATCCCTAATCCCACTCTAAACAGCAGCCATATTTTCACCACATTGGCTCATCTAGGTTTTCTTCTTTGTCATGTGGATTGGATGCACTCGGATAATCTGTAGGATGACGCAGGGCTTTGGTTTGAAGGCTGCAGATCGGTGGGAGAGTAATTACAGCCTACTGTGTGGCTTCCTGGATTTTCCCCGGATCACAGCTACAGTCCGTGAAGCTCAGCTTCCACTGCAGCTCTGAGAATGAAATAACATAGCCACAACATATGGGCCCAGCCAAACAATGGTTTATTTTTATGGTATTTGATGAGTAGCTTTTAATTTAGATTGTCACTTCTGGCAAGCAGCAGGGCAGATGGTGCAGACTTGAGTGCCCATCAGAGCCTAAATACCTCCAGGCAGCTGTTGGTCATAAACTTTTTTTTTTTTTAAAGCATTTTTTTTCTTCACTTACTCTCTTTTACATGGCGTGGGTCAAGAGGAGTCAAACCTGTTACAGCACCTGTTCCTGCATATGCAAATCTGTTGTTTTGTCATTTCATTAGGCAAGGAAAAAAGACGGGGCTCCCTTGTGGTTGCAAATGCGACTGGCACTGGGCCCAGTTGGCATGCTGCTCAGCACAAAGGTGCTTGAGGCGGTGCAAGGGGAGGGACGAGAAGTTAGGTTTCTGTAGCAAAGTGACTCAACCATCAGGTGCCTTCACATCACAGCTCAATTTGGATTGATTCCCAAAATTTGGGTGAAAGATGTTGCGCAGTTGGGGCGGCGGCTAACTCCCTCTCTCATTATGTGTCTTTATCTTCTCTGGAAAGAGGATCTGTAAGTGAATGGCGAAGGATATGCTTAGAAGCCTAAACTGGCACACGCGTGCCTGCCACGCGCCTCCCCCCCCACACCCCTCTACCCACTCAGTGTCCTCTCCTCTGTTGCCCTCCTCTCCCTCCTCCCATCCTCATCCTTTCATCATCTGGTGCTCTCCCGCAGCGTTCGCCTCTTAACCACATGTGCCAGCGCAGGGCCTGCTCTTGCTCCGGGGCTAATTGTTCGCTGGTAAACTGCACACTCGTTGGTGGGGGTCTCCCCTTCATCCAGACGTGAGGTGGTGGTGACGATGGTGGCGGTGGATTTACAGATCATGATCTCTCCATGCAGTTTATTTTTCCAATATAAGTCTGGAGATTGTCGGTTGTAATCCATCCTGTGTGCTGAATGCAACAAATACACCATGAAATTAAAGGTTATTGCCGGAGCGTAATGCAAAAGCTCTGTTTGAGACTGCTGGAGCTGTTTGTAGTTCCTGGGAAGAATGAGAAGGACAGAGAACAGGTTTCTGTTCTCTGTCCAGTTTTATTTCCTAGTGATCCAGTAAAACTAACCTGTGGCCATTTTAATCCATTCTAAGTTGTTCTAATCTTGAAGTTTTTCATCAAGTGCTTTCCTCGTAGACCTTAAGGCTGGATGGATGGAAAGACCCAGGTCTAGTCCTAGTGCTGAGTTAATCTCATCTGATAACTGAGGCCTTCCTCCTCCTCCTGTCTTTTCTTTCTTCTCCCCCTCCATGTCCTCCCCCTCCTCTTCCTCCTCCCTCTTCTGCCATGGTGTGGTGGGTCTGGCTTGCTGGTCTGTTCCTCTCTCACCACATAGAAGGCATTAAAGCCAGGCCCCACAAACCCCCTCTGATATGGGAGAGTTCATTAGAGATGTGCCTTTGATGGGCAGCCTTTTCATGTGACTACCGGTTTTTCAAATACCTTGATGTAGAAGCTTAAGAAGGCATTGTGCAGTAAGCCCTCCTTTTGATGCGACTTATTTAGATCTGCATAGTAAATCAGGGGGGAGTAAATAACCAGCCAGCAGATGGAAGCAAGGAGATAAGGCAGGAGCGAACAATCGCATTTGTATTTTGTTATGATGTTGACAGCAGCTAAAATTCACTAATCTAGAGCCACTGATCTGCATTTCAAAGAAATCTCATTTAGCAGCGGGGAGGATAAAGTTCCTCTCATTGTGTCTATTTTATTGCATTCTTCGCTAATTTATCTGCCCACAGATTTAACGTGCAGGGCTCGGTGGTAGGAGCCGGCGTCCGTGCGTTGCATAGGGGGTCTTAAATACTGTGAAAGCGGTTACGTCTAGACTGTGAGCAGAGGGTAATTACACGTCTGACCATGAATAGAATGAGTTTGAAGACTCATCTTTCTTCGGGCAGGCCTGAATTGCTCGACTAACGCTGATAAGGAGCGTTTGGTCCCCACAGAAATATTGCGAGTGACTTTCCATAACACCCCACCCCCCCTTTCCAACACAGAGGATGGTATTTACTTTTAAGATAAAGTTATTGTGTACAGTAATCTGACTTGTTAGCATAATGTCCTCTTTCATGGCAGGACTCTCCTTTTTCCGCAGTGTGGAGGTATTTGTGGCCTGGGTCTTAAATAGTTTATCTTGACTTAGTGCGCGGGCGCTTTATGTAAATATCAGCCTATAGCGTTATTAGGCCTTCATGAATACTTTGAAGCATTTGCCACATTTATAAGTTGATAGAATTTACCAATGGTTTTATATTTGGCATAAAGTCATGTGTGGTATTTGTAAATCCCCACAAATTGGAGGTCATACAGACTAATAGCATGATTTTCTGTGCTTTTCTGGTGAATAAAATATGACGTCTCCACAGCCCAGATGTGTGGAAGTCTACACAGGAGCAAATCATTTATTTAAAGTGGTTTTATTTAAAGATAGTTAAACAGTTTGTTCATTGCTGAGATGTTAATTCATCCAATTCAGGTAGGCTGTTAGCTAGAAAAGAATGATTTGATTGTGAAACTTTGTTTTCCACATGCTGGTTGGTGCACCCCCACCTCGAGCCCTCTTACCCACTCCTCGGTAAATGTTGCTCTGCAATCTGTGCAACATTTTCCTCCAACTCACAACTGTGAAAAA
This sequence comes from Odontesthes bonariensis, assembly GCF_027942865.1. NCBI lineage: Eukaryota > Metazoa > Chordata > Actinopteri > Atheriniformes > Atherinopsidae > Odontesthes > Odontesthes bonariensis. Next base: position 5,388,936 of record NC_134513.1, read on the forward strand.
TTATAGCAGTTGGCATGTTTTTTTTTCAGCTGTGCTCTTTGAGCTGAAGGCTTTTTGTACAGTTCAGAGAGCACATTCCTCAGGATTCAGCAGCCGCTGGTTGCCTGTAGGGGTCATTGGAATTCTGGGAGAATAAAAGAGGGAGGAAAAAAAAAAAACAAAGACACACACACACACACACACACACACACACACGGCTCAGAGACGCACATCCAGGCCATTTCGTTGCCCCTCATGCCCCCAGCAGCAGGAGCGGGCCTCCATCACCCTCTGAGAGACTTGGGCTTTTCCTCTGAATGTGATGCATATGCAGTAAAAGTGTCCAGAGTAATCAGTAGCTGCAGTTGTGCTATTGTACACTGTCGCTGCAGTTGTGTGATTAACACAAAAAATCATCAATACTAATGGTCTCTAACATGTGTGCTGTGATGTCGACGGCTGAATAGGGCTGCATGAGAAATCAATGGTGTCAGGTTAACGGTGTGATTTACTTGGCGCTGAGAGCTTGAGCCTTCCAGGCACTGCACCTTTTCACTTTGGAGTGAGCAGCGTGTGTGGAGGGTGGGGGCGGTGTTGTGCTTGTACTGTACTGTGCGTTGCCTGTCGGTGCATGCACTCACACACTCCCACACACTTACACACTCTCTCTCAGGCTTCACAGTAAAATCCAGGTGCACTTTGTTGTTTCAAAGTTTATTGCTTTCACCTACACACCATACAGAAAATAGTTATGCAACTCACCATCCAGTCCACACTTGTCTGTAACAGCAACGATCGTGCCAAAGGAAAAAGTCAACGTGTCATGAGGTGGATTTGGACTAATGGCATACATTTTGTCGTCTCCCGTTTCAGCGAGCTGACATCGCCGGACCCCCACCCCCCCACTGTGACGGACAACAACAACAGCAAGTTTTCTCCCTCAGGGTGAGTGTCTGAACGCGGTTCCTTCATGTCACAGAAGCCTTAACCTGGAGAGGGATTAGAGTAGCTTTAACTTTGTGTTTTCAACAATCAGTATCGAGATTAGCAGTAACCCACAGTTTATCCCCCTTTTAAAGCCGTGTCTTATTTAGTTCACATACGATGAGATGAGAATAGTTGATCAACTCGGCAGCTCTGCTCGGTGGTGTTGCTGCACCGTCAGAGCCCTTTGCTTTGGCTGATTGTAGTGGCTGGTGGGGGTCACAGGGTTCCCATTCCACCTCAAATGTAACAAATCTTCATCTTGTCCACCTTGATAGAATTCCCCCTCCACTGGGCAACCTTTCAGTTGTGCCTGTTTGGTTTTCACACCCCAAGGATTTTCAATCTACTCTCACTTAGAAGTTATGATATGCACTGTCGCTGGCAAGTGTGGTCAAGCTCAGAATTCATGTTTTGTATTTATTTAGTTGATGTCTTGATTAAGATTTGTTGCAGAACTGAACAGGGGTTAATTTAGCTCTTGTGTATTACTCTATCCTGATAACACTGATGCACCACAAAGCAAAGGTAGCTTCTTCAAAGGCAATGCACTGCTCGTGTTCCAGGCCAGACATCTATTTTCCCATTTTTCTCTTTAGGATGAAATATGCACACTCTGCGTTGGTAGAAAGAAGCAGACGACCCTCCGTGTGAAGTACAAAGTGGTGAGTGGAAGCTGTTTTCTTTGACTTTTTGCATACCTGATGTTGTGTCGGCTCCCAGGTTAGTATAGCCATTGTAACGAGGCGCATCAGTTCTAACTGTTGATGGGGTTCGGCTTTACTGAAACTAAGTAAAGTTCACTTATCGTTGAATAATCCTGTGTGGATCCTAATTACATGGTCTAAAAGGCATTAGTGTCAACTCATTAAGAAAAGCAGAGATGGTAAGAAAAGAAAGAAATTGGTTCAAAGTATATGGCAAGAAATCTCAAATTTGGAGTATCAAAATCCATGGTGGGTAGCTCCAGTCATAATGAAGAACCATTACCATTTAATTGAAAGGTATTATTTAGAAAAATGAGATTCATGCAAATGCACTAGTTTCGGATACTAAGATACTCAGTTCTATTCTTGCTCCAAACTCAATGACAAACACTTAAAACTGTGAAATTTCTGTTACTTCTTCATTGGTTGAGATGTCCTACATTCAGATACTCATCGACACTGCAGGACACGATGAAACATAGTTTGTTTTTCCCAAGTTCACGATTCAAGACGGTGTTTTGACAGTTTGGAGAAAAATTCTTCTTCTGAGTAATCTGTTAAGCCTTTAACATGCCTAATATTGATCGTTGTGTTAAATCAATCCAAGAGAAATACTCAGGCATCCGTACAACAGGATCGCAGACACATAGATTCTTGTTTCCAAGACCAAGAAAGAGAGATGCTGAGAAGAAATTGAGTAAAAGAAGGAACCGTGGCCTGAGGAATCAAACTTTTGGTCTTTGGAGAAGTGTGTGTGAGTGTGTGTGAATTTTTTGAATGGAAGGATTTTCTGCAGTTAATGTTTCATGTGCTTTTGGTTAGTGAGCAGTTAGTGCAGGAATGTTTTCTTAATGATAAAAGTATTAAGCTATTAAGATAGGCCTGAAGTTTGAGAAAAAAATAGCAAAACGGCTTAATTTAGATGATTTTATGATTGAAGCAGAAAATTGTTTACGGTTTGCCACGGATCCATGACCACTTCAGGGACCGTTGGGTTGTTTTAGGTTTTCCTTCACTGTAAAGAACCTGTGGCTTCTCAGATGAAACATATGCTGAGGACATATGGGACATATGAGGCAAAGGTCCTGAGCAACTTGGCTGTAAAACGAAGTCGACCTCCCCAACCGAGTCCAGATTTCCTTTTCCACCTAAAAGAAGTTCAGATAGCCGTTGGTAATTTCTCTCGTTCTCAGTTAAATCTTCAAAGATGAAGTCTCACTGCATATCTGCTGGCCTAATGAAGCTCTTCTAATCACTGCGAGAAAGTGCAACACTGCAAGCAAGAGCTGCGGTGTAGACATATATACTTATATTATTAAAAAGAAATCTACAGCAATTAAGCAAATCTTTTGCTGCTTTAAAGGAGCTGCGGTTCGGACTGAGCCGCCCCTCTGCTCACATTTCCAGTTTGAAATTGATTTCTTGTCATAGATCAGAGACCTCTTGTCATTTCACTTTCAATCCCCAGATGGTTTCTGTGAGCCTGCTAACCGTCATCCCTGTGAGTGGGCAAACAGGGGAACCCTCCACGGGTCTTTACCCTGGGCACTTAGAGCAGTCGAGGGGGTAGAGGCAGAAATCAAAGGGACTTGGATCATTCCCCATTGGTAGCTTCTATTGTGTAGCTGGCTTGGGACTGGAGGAGAAGGTTAAAACTGCAGGGTGGGGCGTGGATGGAAATCAGGGAAAGCAACCCCCCTCCCTCCACTTTTTTCTTTTTTTTCTAATCTTTATCCACCATTAACCCCAGTGCCCCCAGTGTGTGGCTGAGATCAGGGCCCTTGGTCAATCCCCCATTCACTGCCACCCAGAATATTTTAAAGTTAAGCCCCATCGCTTAACAAAAAAGTCTTACTCATCAAAGGTTTACTCTCCCTGCTCTCTGTCCCAAGGATCCGCTGCCATTCTCCATGTGCCCTTCTCTCCCTGCGGGCCGCTGTTTTGTCTTCACTCTCAGGCGAAAGGGAGGGGAAGGCGTTGGAAGTTTTGGAACTTCCCAAGTTTCCATTTTCCAACTTAATGAAGTTTGGTTTGGGATCTGATAGTGTCGTGCTGTGAGCAAAGTGGTTGGACCAGTGACCTGCCCACTACTGATCCCTCTGATACGGCACTTTACTGCTCTGAGATACACTCCAGAACTGTACTTGGCTTATTTCCTTTGAGGAAGTGTTTTTCCACACCTGATATTTATATTCCCAATTTTTTTTCTTCTTTCCTTTGGACCTTTGCTGATGAGAAAGCGCCATTTAGGATCCAGTTTGAAAACGTAACCATAACAAGGCTGATTTCAGTCCGTGTCTCCTGCTCAGTATAAACATTTCAGACTCCTTCTCTCTTTTTTTTTTTCTTTTCATGCAGCAGCGTTCGCTTGCAACTGTCGGCTATTTGACTTTCACATATCTGAAAGAGAAATGATTGAGGGTCAGAGTAGAAAAACAAGCGAGGCTGTGGATGTGCGGGGTAGAGCGGCAGGGAAGAAAAGAAATTGCACGGAGAGTGTTTGTGAAGAGTGCGCAGTTGCCATGAGAATGAAGGTAAAGAGCGAGGAGGCTCAAAACGAGTGTTGCCATCATTACTTAAGAGAAGATAAAGAGACTCATTGAGTCTATTGATCCTCGTGGCTGTCTCCTGTCTCTTTCTTTTTCACTCTTATCTTTCTTCCAGCTGTTTTTAAAGGGCCACGTCTCCATTCTATTTTGAGGAAGAATATATTGCTTTTGAAAATTTCAACAGAAAGAAAGAAGAGGTTCATTTGCCCTCAGCATAGGTGGCCTCAGCATACTTTGGAGCCCCTCCAACAGTCCTGTGTGTGCGCACCTCATATTAGAGATGACTGATTCTCTGGAAATGAGTGATTGCAAACACCCTGCAAGCCCTAGCTTAATTTCTAAAAAACGAGTAGGGGTGTAGTGTTTCTCGTGTTATTCTTTCCCTTCAAGTTAATTGGAGAAATGTCGGGTGCGGAAGCTGGGCTGGATGGCATCTCTCCAAGAGCCTGAGATTATTGTGAAACCCAACCTGAGGCAGGCATGACATCAGAGAGGCCTGACATGAGGTTGAACTCCCTCTTTCAGGTGGGAAGAATTACGAGTGGCTTCTCTCGCAGGTGATGGCGTCCACTGAATCAGTCGCACACAGTCACACATTCTTCTCCCAAGGTCTAAACGCTGATTGTCTTGACAGATTGAACTTGTGTGTTATCACCAACCTGTCACGGAGCCTCATTTTTCAGCCTGCACACGTAGTCCAAAGTTTATGTTAGCCCTTCAGAGTACAGTGTTTTATAGGGATATCGTCATCATGACACAAAGCTAAATATACAGTGATTTAACCCACTGATGAATTCTGTTTATCTCCGGGCTTCCACGCTGTGTCAGTATATCGACATGCGCCGAGTTGCCAACAAGTTGACGCAGAATTCTTAACATTTGGGACATTTTGAAAATGCAAGCATAATACAATATTGTGTCATGCTGTGCGGGAGCCACAGAAAAAAATGGATTTCTAGGAAATACATCCCTGTTTTTCCTTTTCTATCAGCCTCAGAGGAAATGATGACAGTGGGATTTAGGCCTGTCTTGCATTACTTATCCAAAATAAAGAAGGTTTATGTAAATGTAAAATGACAGAAGGTCATCTCATCTTATTACATGCATGTTTGAATGTAGAATTCAAACTGTTTGACGCTTCATATGTGTTTGCGTGTGCATTTTTAATCACTTAAGTGTCTAAAAACTGCATGTCGTCATTGATTGTTTTCATAAAAATGACACTTTTATCATTTTTAAATCCGTGTTGCTGAGACTCCTATATGAGACGGGTCTCTCTGATGCTGGGGTGCGCTTTTTTCTGCCTTAAAGTAAAAGTTTTGAAATCAAACCACGCGGTCACAGCCACTGCAAAACGCTTTCACTCCAGAGGCAACAAGCCCGGTCCTTTGTTCATGGTGATCATTTGATCGCAGCTTGAAAAGGGATACCGGTGGCAGCTGAGTCCTACAACAGCTTGGAATCCGGCTTCCTCGCCACAAACCACAAGCTCAGACGGTGCAAGTGTTACTACCTGGTTGGAGGCAAAATGGCCAAAAAGTATTCATGTGTGTGGAAAAGCACACACTTCTCTCAGCATGCTCGATTTGGGTCATAGAGCTGACAGACAGTGGAATGTGAATGTGTGTATGTTGACAAACTCCACTGCACTCTGAATGGGGTTTGTGATTACACCTCATCATGCGTGCTGCATCGGTCCTGTCCCCGGCCCCCGATCCCTCTCCCCCTTTTTTCTCTCTGCCCTTCGCTTCCTTTTCACTCGCTCCCTCTCCCCGTCTCTCCCCCCCTCACCACGGTGCCTCTTGGGCAATCATGTGGTCACACTACCTGACTCCTTGCTGCTCAAGAGTGCAGTTGACAAAAACAGCCCGAGGCCCGTCATGTGGAAAAGATTCAGTCGGCACACAGCGAACATCCCACCCCCACAGCCTGCGACTCCCCGCTTTCTCCCACTAACTAACCGAAGCACCAGTGTGTTTCCTTCTTCTGCTCACCTGTGAAGGAAAACTCTTCTCCTGTCTGCACGCGTGAAAGTGGATAGTTGTGTCTTTGCAACTTTGCGGCCACGCTGCGTGGAGGCTGCTTTAAACAGCCGTGCACTTGTGTGAGGATGGGTGCTGCTCACGCTCTCCCTCCCGCACTCTGAGAGGTGCAGGCGCTTTCTCTCTGTCAGTTGAGTTGCACTCCTCATGTCATGTAACATAAAGCTGGCGGTCAGTGAGAGCTCTCAGCTGTCAGTCAGCTCGGTGGTCCTGGCCTGTCGAGCTGCTCACCTGTGTTTATTGGACAAGACCTGCTCCGTTCTACCCGGGGAGAACATCTTGTCTCCCTGCTTTTTCTTTTTCTCTTCCTCTCTCCCGTGCGTTCTCTTTAACTCCGTCTCTGTCTCCTTCCACCATTCCCTTCGTCTGTCTTGCTCTTTCACCTCGTCTCTCGAAACAATATCACTTTTTATTTAGCTCCACTCTCGTTTTTTTCCAAATCCACCACCACCTTTTCCCCTCAGTTCTCCTGTCTGCTGTCCTGTACACTTTTATTTTCTCTGGCTTTCTTCCCTGTTTTTCCTTTTCTACTCTTCTTTTGTTTCCCCTCTGCCTCTACTCCAGCCGTCCGTTTCTATTTTGCGTTATTCTGAGACCTCTTTGTCGGGCCTTGGGTCTAACGCAGGGCCATCTTTTTCTCTGCACCTGGCTGAGCACACGCACAGGGTTGCATGCGCCGCCACTCGATGACTGATTGAAACTTGTTTCTCAAAGTCGCTAATGTTCACTGAAGCATTATATTGCAGATAAAGTAAATAAACTAGGCTACCATGGGAGAGATCTCTGGAATAGACTGCAGCGATCAAGCACATGATGCACACCCGTGCGTGTGCATGTGGCCTTGAAGAGAATTCCTCTCTTCCACTGACACTCACGCGGAGACGCACACATGCATCAAGTGGACGGCCGAAAAGATGTCAGTGATGTTGAGGTGTGAGGAGAGATATTTTCTATGGCTCAGGAATTTCACAAGTTTAATGTTTTTTGAGGAGCTCTCTAGAAAAGTAACAGTTGCACTCAAGGATCTGCAGTCAAGTGGACGCTTATGCCAGCCTAATACAGAAAACTGTGAATAGAGCTTACATTATAATGCAAAGGCCATTTACTCTGCAGCCAGAAGTCATCTCCAGCTTCTTCAATGAACATTCTCATTTTTCTGAACTTTTAGCAACTTGCTCTGAAAAGAAAATCAAACTATTAAGTTTCATTTGAATTATTTTCGTTGGAAGGACTTACGAGCCGGGCTAGTTAGCATATTGGTTAAATGGGAGCGCTGACTCTTTGTGGCTACAAGGTTTAAAACCAGCGTCCACTAAATGATCCCTTGGTAAATGTGCTAGTGAGGCAGTAAAGCCACAAATCAAAAGAACCCTGCCTTCATATTTCCATCTGGTATTATATAAAAGTCTCTTGTATTCACTGTAGTTCTATTCGGTGCTGTAAAGTGGTATAGGTGACATGGTAATACATTTACATTGTGCCCAGTGATAAATACTCTACCAGGTCTTACTCACTCCGCTGCCTCTGAATGTGTCCGGACAGCGGCTGCATTGTCAAAGGCACGGGGGTCATTCAAATCTCAGTCTCCCTCCACTTCTGCCTTTTGTCAAATATTTCTGCGCGGGTGATAGTTTTCTCATTTATTTAGTGAATAGTCTGCGAGCAAAGAAGAAAAAGAGTTTTGCATTATGGAAATGATGGAATGGGTTATAATCTCCCACATATTCATCACAGCAGACATTGGACCCTTGTGATACTGTCCTCCATTTGGCTATTGTTCCTGCTCTCTCTTCGAATACTGTTCCTCTCAATGGGCAGAGCGGTCTCTAATCCCGTCTCTTTTGGAATGACAATGTTTACCAGCTATCCTTCAGTAAGGAGCCAGGGTTACTGCACACACACCCTTCTGTGTGTGAATGCTGTGTGAATGAGCTGGAGTCAGCTGCAGAAAGGCATTGTTAGCCCTCTTGAGGAGAAAGGACCGGCTGATTCTGCAAAGTGTTTGGACATTTCTGAGGTTGATTTGCAACCTTGAAAACTTATCTTTGTTCTTCTGCTCTCTGTATACATTACATGTAAAGAAATAAGCCACATCCATGCAGTGTGACTGTCTCCACAACAAACGGGTGTGACACTGCTGGGTAATTATTGCCTGTAAGAAGGGATTAGGGTTGTGAATGTTGACAGTAAATCAGCTCTTAAGTCACGTGCTTAACGCACCTTTGAATGCATCAGACAGATTCTTGCAAAAAGGGTAGGTGTTTGTTCATAAACACACATGTCACCGGTTGTATTTACAGTTCGCCCGCCCAAAAGTGTCTTCTTCTTTTCTCACTCACTCATCACAAGCTAATGAGATTTCTAAATCAATAACAGCAAGCAGCAGTGGGAAGCTACGGTGTTTTATTTGCTTTATTATTTCAATCTTCCCCCATTTCCTTTGCCCCCGGCACGCTGTTTTTCTCCAGTCTTGACAGCATTACAGATTAGTGCCATAGCTGCTAAAAATCACGAATGTGTTTTCACCATTGTGTCAGCCGCAGTTTTCTGCCACCACCGACAATCTCCAGCTCTAACTCCGACGTGCGTCTCCCACTTTGGCGTCAGGCAAGGATTAAAAACAATCGTTCCGACCTCCAGCGACCCCTCCTGACGCACAGTCAGTTAAATGGTTTGTAAGACGTTTAATTACCAAATGGTATAATCGTTATTCATCTCATCATTAGATGTATGATATTAAGTGAACTGGTTCCCCTGGGTGTCTGTGTTTCACAGATCAATAGATTTAGATGATGCTTGAAGGGACTGGGGGGCTGGGTGGGCAGTTAAATCACTTCTGAGGCCCCTCATACGAGCATTGTCCCTGTGATGCACGCCGGTGACATCCACACACATATTTGTGCAATTAGCTTTTATATAGGTTTAATTATGGTAATTTCAGTGTCTGCACGCAGGAGCGGCTGTATATCACATTTTAAAAGGGATTTACAGCTTCTGGGTTTATTTTGATGGTGAAAGGACATGAAACAATGGACAAGGTTAGGGCACCACGCACTTCCCATCAGCAGAATGATTGCATTTGCACTCTGGGACACTTTGTTGGTATTGAGCATTGTATGAAGGCAGTGTGGAGATTGCTAATACAGCGTGTACACTTCTGAGGCCCAGTCGCCTGCAGCCTGACTTCGCCTGTATTCCCAGTGCGAATATGGCTGAGTGGTGATCGGGGACTTGCTGCACCAGAAGCTGCTATTAACTGCAGCAAGCACTACTAGCCTGACTTAATTGTCCATTATCTACTATTATCTAAGCTCTCCCTCTTTCTTTCTTTTTTATTCTCTCTCACTCATCACTCCAGCCTGTTTCACTCACTCGGTGTGCTGTGTCTACTCCTTTTTTTTTTTCTACTTCCGGAACCTTGAATCAATGCTGCAGCCAAGTCCTGGCAACTGAGCTCAAATAGTAATAACGATTCCCTTTGTTCCTGAGGTAACTCGAACAGCTTTCTGAACATGAAGTCAGCAGAGTGCCAAATTTATTACATGTCTTATCATCTGTCTACTTGAGTGGGAGGTGCTCATGCGCCTCACATTCTCATCAAGAGGAGCGATAAAGATTGTATAGTCTGCAATGCAAGTTTTTCACATAGTAAAAGATTACTCTTTGTATAAGGTTAGCTTAACCAGGCATCTCCATGACAAGAAAAAGGGAATAAAAAGGCTATTTTGGATTAATCGAAGTTTACCCAACATTTTCTGCACCTTTTGATAGATGAACAAGATAGATCCATCATCTGAGGTGCTTGAGGAATCCTCAGAAATTTCACTTGATGGCACTGTTTTCCTTTTTGCTCCTGCTGAAGCAACAGGGCATGTTTTATGTATGCCGGGTGGGCACAATGAGAAAAAGCCTGGCTCTGCCACAGATATGTGTCTTTCCTTCTCTTCCCGTTCCTGAGCTCCAAGAAAAGGGTTGGAGCTCTGACGACAACGTCACAATGTTTAGAAAAGGAATAATTAAGACTCGCATAAACGATTGAAAAAAAAAAAGCATGTCGACTTTTGCGCAGAAGTTTATTAACTTTTGCATGTTTTTATAAAATGTTACCTGATTAAAGTAACTGAAATATGTTTAATTAATCCAAGCTAAATTACACACACAACTGTATAATACCTAGTTCATTTCAATGTACATTTTCATCTAAACTACCTCCCAATATAGTTGGATATTCTCCAGCAATTAGTCTCCCTTTAATAGACACACATGTTAAAAGGTTTTCATTTTTGGCAGTGCTATATTTCTGGTTGAGTTGAAAGGGATAAATGGCCGCCATTTATCCATTAGTCTTCCTGTTTTCTAGACGAGAGGAGGATCAAACTGAGTTTAAATAGGGTTGGATGGATGGATTGGCGAGTGCGGGGTCAAGATCACATTAAGTTCTCACAAAGCAAATGGTTCAACATTAGGAAGTGTTGGTCTGGTGGTCCTGCCTCGTGAGCGCCCTGTAAGGAAGCAATACATCATAGTAAAAAATAAGCAGGGCTTGTATTTCAGCATCATGCGCATCATAAATAAAGGTGTGCCACGTGTAATTGAGGCTTGTGCATGAGCAACTCGGCTGGAGATGAGAAATGGAAATCTGTGTACTGGTAAATAGATAATCACACAAAAGTAATTGAGGTTTTCAAACCCCAATCTAGTCTGCCAGCATGAGCTCGTTTGCATGTTAATCACGTCAGTGATTTCCCTTCATCACAGGGAAGTCCGCGCACACTTTCATAACCAGCTTTTAATTGCATTTAAAATGTCACAGAGGTGGAACACATGTAATTTAGCCAGAACTGTGTCCAAATTAATGGGTACTACCGAGACGCTCCATTGGACAGGGTTGGAAATAAGAGAGGCTGTCCATTGTTTGGGTCTTTATTAGAGATGCCTCAGTCCTCTCGTCTCTCCATGATAACATCTCTCCAGCACCTTTTGAAGTGTATATCAAGACTTCAAAATGGAATCTGACAAGCATTTTGTGAACGACTTAACTCTACAATAGATGCCAACTTCTTGCAAAATAAGCCAAATGGATGGACATTAAAAAGCTGGGGAAAAAAAAGAACATCAAAGGGAGAGACCACAAAGTCAAAGTGTTGGGTTTTAAATGGAGAAAGAAAGAGAAGAATAGTTTATTTTTCTTTCATCACCAGGTGTTCTTTGGCGTATAAATTACCGAGATGATGTTTCCATAACACAGCTTAGGGCACTCCAGAGAGTGGAAACCTGCAAAACAGACCTATTTAATTTTTCATAGAGCTGGACCATCAGGAGCAATAAGCCAATATTCTTCTTCCCCTTTTCCAGATGCCTTCTACACCGCTATATCTCACCAAAACCCAAGCCTCTCTCACAAAAAAAAAGAAAAAGTTCTGCCGAGACCTACATGAAAGGAAGGAACTGTTGAAATGTTAATTTTACCATCTGCTGTCGAGGTCTGCTACCTTTTTTTGTGTGTGTGTGCGTGTGTTTTCTTTTTTCCCTGCCTTCTTTAATTCCCAGTAGTTCTGTTCTGTTTCATGAATGTGCTGCTATTTTGTCCGTTTGAAGTCATGGGGTCTCTGTGAGCGTGGCTTTGACTGGCTGGAAAATACAATGCCACATGGTAGGTTGTGGAAAGTGTCCCGTTAGCTTCCTGTTTAGAGCCTTGTCCCTTCTGGTAACCCTGCTTCTTATAGCGGTCCCCAGGTTCCTGTTAGGCTTCCATGCCCACCTCCGGAACACAGTGTGTCGGTCCTACTTGCTGACTTGGTCTTGCCCTTGCTCTCCCCTTCCTGAGTGGTCATGTCTTCGGGGACCTATTTGGTCTGTTTATCTTAATGCTAAGGATTTTAATCACTCGTTTACAAGACCCGAAGCACCTTTATCTAATAAAGTTTTTTTTTTTCCACCCTCGGAACGCGTTATTGCCGGTTTTCTCTGTGAGCTCAACAAACTCCACCAAATCCAGGACAGAAATTAAATTCTTGACAACTGTACTTCCCAGTCTTTATTTGTCCTGCCTTCTCATCACAGAAATTGACACTTTTAAAAGCAAAGGTACGCTGCCAAGTTTGCTGTGAAGATTTTGCCAAATGGATAGATTCCATTGTGAGATTTGATAGTTGGCAATTAGGGTGAGACATCCTGTATGCGGAGTTGCTTAGCATTTTCCTTGGCCGGGACCAGATTGTTTAGTCTGCTCTCATTGTGAGCTGTTTCTGAGCTGCAGTTGATGGTTGTTTGCAGAGCGCTGGGGGAAAATGTGAGCGGGGCCAGTGCCTTTCTCTATTTATTTATTTTCCCCGTCCTTGGAGCTGGAATCTGATTTGTGTTCATGTTTCTCTATTCTCTCTGAGCGGTTTTTAAGTGTGGCTGCTGAAATCTAGACTCTGTATGACCTCACTGCACGGCCTGTGTTTCATTAATGACCAGCCCTGTGGTTTGGGGAGAGGAATATTTTTCATATGACACCGCCTTGCATTAGCGTGGAGCGGCAGCTGCACAACCACAAAACCATCCAATTTTGTGGCTTTGAAAGGTGTGAAAAGTTCAGCTCCCTATAGCAAGTCTTGCATTTATAATTATGCTCGGTGTATGCAGGAGTGCGTGTCTGTGTGTCAGGGAACGGAACTGCCACAGGCTTGTAAAAGGAACAACAAAAAAAAGTCACCTGCTAATGAAACATTTGTCTTTCATTCTCCTTGGCAGCACTAAAGTAAATAGTTAAGATATATTTCACAGTGAGACTATTACACACTTAAAGATTTGACATGCTTACGCCGTGGAGAAGCCACCTAAAATAACAAGCAGGAATTCAAAGAAGGTGGCTTTTTGACAGCTTGATTCATCACTTATAGATATTTCATTTCAACTTGTTTCTGTACTGTTTGGACCCTCAGATTCCCTAATACGAGCACGCCTTTTTAAGTCTTTTTTTTTCTTTCTTTCTTTCCAAGTGCCACATCTGGCATAAAAGGTATTTCTTAGCAGAATGATTGATTTCCCAGGTTTAGATGGAAGAGACTCATGCAAGCCACACAACAATGGACTAAGGAGCATGCAACAATTCACAGACACACGTTGTAAGGCCCCCCCACCCCCCACCCTTTGAGAAAGCTCAGACACCAGACTACTGTAATTCCGCTTGGTACCTCACAGGATATTGTATATCGAAAAGGAAACCTCCCATTTTAAAACAAAGAGCCCTTGTGCTGCCTGCCTCCTCTTCTTTCACTTTTAAAACAACAGATACAACTTCGGTCAACACGTAAGATAGCACATCTATCTTTCCAATTCATGCTTTCTGCTGCGCTTCTGGTGTCAGCTTAGAGGAGGGAGGTGGGACGGGGAGAGATCGAGGTTAGTCACCAAGGCTCAGGGAGAGTGAACAAAGGGGAAGATTACCTAACAGTCTTGCTATGTATTTGAAGTGGAGCCTGCTGTTTGTTTGGGGATGGATGTGCAGCTGATGGATACTTTTAAGCTGTCAGAACCCCCCCCCCCTGCCCCCCCCCTTTTTTTTTTGCCATTTGTTTTCTCAACCAGGCAGCCGACTGAAACAGAGGCAAAGGACAAACTTAGTGAGAAAGTTGTTTTTTCGAAGTTCACGAAACGCTGAAAGATGTCGCCTCGGTGTGTAATTGAGTGTCATCGTGTAAATTAAAAATCAGCGATGATGATAGCTTGACAAGTGTAAACCGGTGATGCCCACTGAGAAGCACTATTTTTGGGGCCCGGTGTAATGAGATCTGCTCTCGACTCCTGTGTGTTTGTAAACAGCAGCTTTGCAGAGAAGAAGTTCTGTGTTGCGTTCATTCCAGAAATTAATTCGAAGTCACGGCACAAACATCATCAGCCTGGTGTAAACTGCTTAATTACATGCCAAGACTGCGCAAAACAAACTGAAGCGGGGACATCTGTGTACAGCCGGGAAGTAATTGATTCAATTTGTTGTCTCCTTTTCTTAGATGAAGGAAAAAAACATGCAGAAACTGCGAACATATCTCCGCTGAATTTTTGCCACATGCAGCACACTTTTCTTATTAAAGTTTTTAAAGCTTTTTACGGGCAGGATAATCCAAATATTTTCTATTGATTGATTTTAAGAAGGTTTTTCTGATTTTCTTTAAACTTACTTCCTCCTTCGTTTAGGAACAAACAATTGTGAGCTTTGATTCTTAAAATTCCCCGCCAGCCGTCTCTGTTTTGCTAAATTGTACATCTCGTCCTGTTTTCAAAGTCATCAGCGATTGCTTTTTTGCCACTCAGAGCACTGAACATGGGCAGCTTTTAAAGGTAGTGAGTAGGTCTGATAAGTGGCTCAATCTTTGTACTAAAGCTTTTTTTTATACTGAAGGTTTAATAGCTACTCTATAATGAATTATAATGTATTCTCTCCGATTGCAAATTTCCTCTAATATAACCCCTCTGCTGTGGTGAAAAAGTCCATCTGAATATTATTGTGACCACCTTTTAAAGAATACAAATCAATTTTAAGTAGTTAGACTCATACTTTTTGTTGTAGATTTTCCTCAATACCAAATAGGACGGTGCTTGTATTACTGCAATATCAAACTAATTTCCAAGTAGTGACATTTTTCTTCCTGGAAATAATTCCCCGTGTTTGCAGCACATCATGGTCACTTCTAAGTAGCTGCATGCGCTACAGCAGGATAAAATGCAAGTGTTCAGCTGAACGTTCTTGCCTAGTTTGAACTCATTGAAAAGCAATAGGTTTATGAATCTTGCTGTTCCAATTTAATGGAACATAGCTTTCAATGACAGTGTGCTGGCAGCATATCATCAAAGTAAAACTTCCAAAGTTCCGCTTAACTTGTTGCTGAAATAGTTTTCAAGAAAATTGCAGTGCGCCAAGTCTCAAGAAGTGTATCAGGGAATCTTCCCTGAAGGAAAAATTGCCGCTTGCATACTTGTCTTTGACCAAAGTGAAGCCCTCACCCACTCCAGGGGAACATATGCTGTTTAGGAAGATATAAAGGAGTAATTTTATTACTCGGTACATCTCCCCTCAGAAGCCATTTCATTTCTCCTTTCAGCCTCCACAGAAGCCTTTATTTGATCTCATATTCCTGAGTATGACTGCCTCAAACCAGTCGGACTCCGTTTATTTTCATTTGGAAAACACATTTAGTGTTGAAGCGATGGCAAAGGATTTAAGTGAAGAGCAGGGGGTTCTTGTGTGGAGGCAAGTTTCCCTACATGTTAATGTCCTCCCCCAAGGAGTCAAACTTTACTTAACTCTCTCAGTTTTTTTTTTTTTTTTTTTTGGGGGGGGGGGCTTTCTGAGTGATCAAGAAAATCCTTTCAAACATAAGCGGCGCTAGTCTCGTTGTTCTCACAAATACTTCCTCACCAGTGGCTGTTCAGTTTGCATCCATACAGGGAAATCGATACAGCTGGATACCCTTTACTCGGTGCTTTGAAACTGCAGATCATTGAAAAAGTGTGCCATTTATTAGGCAGCCCACTTAGGCAGCCCAGATGTAGCTGGTCACTTGAGAGGGAGACTTCCCCATAAAGCCTGAGCCTTTACAGCAGGCACAACTGTGGAGTCAAAATTAACCCACAGCCTTCCTCGGGCTCCACATATTTGGCTATTTACTAAATCCTGACCCGGTGCAGCTGTCTGGAGGAGCCTGCACCTTATCCAGAGTCCCACATTTCCTTAAAGTCTCACTCCCACTCTCATTTATCAGTGTTCCTGTCTGCCTCTCAGCCTGTGGCTGCGGCACCTCTATCCTCTCCAGCCTGTGTCTGGTGACAGCACAATGAAAACATTTTGGTGGAAAGTGTCGTTTCTGTGCTCTGGAAGTCCCACTCACCTAAATAGTTCCTCCTCTATGTCTTGTCTGTCTTGCTCTTTTTTTCTTTATTTTGTGCGGGGGCGGGTGGGGGTATCGCAGCCTCCACTGGGCTCGGTTCCACACATTCAATTACCTCCAGATGTAATTCCTATCCCCCACCCTTCACCCTCAAATTAGTGGCTAGTAAAAATTAGGTTTGAATTAGCTGCGGTGTGGAGAATATGAGTGTTGAATTTTCCATATAATGAGTTTATTATTCTTTGTTAGAATGCAGTTTTCCCGAATTAATTTTATCAGGCCGCTGTTTGATGCAATTAGTATCTGGCTGAATGGTGTTTTAGTCATGAATGGATGGAGGGCTATGAGGTCCAGCACGAAGGGCCAAAAGTTCCACGTCTCCATCGCTGCTGGCGATTGTTCTCCGAATTCTTATTTTTATCGAATTCATGGTCAGTGTTAGATTTCTCATCTAGCGTGAAAGTATTTTTCATTGCTACTTGTAAAAGCATCCGTAGGATTCCTTGGATGTTAGGTAGCGGTTGTTGCATAGCATATACAGGTGTTGTGCTCCTTTGACTGCCAGTCGAGCTTGTCTTGCTGCCATTCAACTGTGTAGCTGCGGTTCTGGGAATGATAATCTCTTTGGCAGAGCTGGAGCTGTGGGATCCTCAGACACTACAGATCACTGTCATAAACGGGTCTCGGATTCATCCCTAACAGGAAATGTGAATGCATGAAACGACTATTGAATCTCACTTTTTTTTTTTTCGAGCTTTCTTTTCATCTCGATGACATCCTAGAGGCCACGAACAAAAAAGAAAACACAACAACCCACCTTCCTCTAAGTGGGAATTTAATTAAACGGCTGCTGTCTTTACTATATGATAATATCTATCACTGTGAGAAAGGAAAGTTGTCCACGCGCCGCTCTTTCATCTAATTCCAATCTGCTGTATAACAGGTAAACTGCTGTGAGCTGCACTTGCTTGTTCAAATGTATCCATCTCAGCTGAGCCTTTGATTTCAGCAACTCGTTTAATTCAGATACTCGTTTGAAGAAAAGCTATTTTTTAGCTGTGGTGGGGAAAATAAGAGGAGGCGCAGGAGTGCCAATTTAACCTGGAGTGTCTGTCGCTAGTCTACCAGCTCCTTCGTTTCAAGAGGCCGGGTCAGCTTGAACTGCCTGACTTCTGTCATTTCGATCTCTTTTATTTTTCTGCTGTAATGTATACTTTAATTCCCGCCCGCCTGCTGTCTGTGTGTAGCAGCCGCGTCGGCAGAAGCAGCTGGAGGGGAGGTGCAGGTATCATTAAGCCTTGGAGAGGCACCAGCGGAACGCTGCTGAGTGCTATACGTGGCTCCTCGCAGCGCGTGTTGATATTTCTGTTCCCAGCGAATGTACAGCCGAGTTTATTTTCAATAGGAACCCAAGGCCGGGCTTGGCCTGAGCGTCCCCCCCCCCCCAACTGCTTACTCGGGCTGTTGATATTGAGTCAAGCAAACACTCTCTCAGGGATGTCCTGTTGGGAACTAAGCCAAAGTCGCAAATGGAAGTCACATGTGGAGACTCGGAGAGGAAGGCAGCGAGGCCTCATTTCACACCCTCATCCACAACAATCAGTTGTTGCTTTTATTGAGGGTGATATTTAAGACTGGAGACCAGATGACCGAGCTGATTTTAGAAATAGTGTATTTTCTAAGATAAAAAAAAATAAAAACAACAGGCAGAACAAAAGCATCACCCAGTGTTTAGTGTTGTGATTGCAGTAATCAGGGATTTCTCTGCCTTCACAAGCTGCCCTTATATTTTTATTCTTTTTATTTATTTAATTGTTGCGGTGAAACACATATGCAAATAGATTTGGACACTGTCATTATCATCCACTTAATAGGCATTTCATTAGGGATTTCTGAATGCACTGTGCAAGGCAAGTTGCCATGGATACCTTGGTGCTTAAGTACAGTAAATTAAATTGGTGCTGCCTTCCAACCACTTATATAATCACCGGCCCATAATGGCCTCTGCCTTTGTGGCCATAAGCAACATATCGTGTGATCAGCATTGTCCAGGACAAAAAAAGAGCCCTACCCCATCATTATGCCTTATTTGACTTTTTATTATTTGTAGGCTGGACTTAGTGGAATTATGAATCGTGCTTGTGGAACATTTGAGTGACAACTAATGAATGGGGCTGATGTTGTGCGTTTATGTGTGGAGTTCTGCTCTTTGCCTTCATTGGTTGTCAGTGTTGTAAAGGGAAGTAATGACATCACTTGGTTTTGTCTGACTGGCTCTAACGTGAGAATGGAGGAAGGGAGTCAGACAGATAAACTCCAGTGGAAAGCGTATATCATTCCAGCTCTTGGCACTTGTGCTTTCTTTGTTATTGTATACATTTTTTTTTATACGTACTAAAGGTTTTCTTTTATTCCAAAATCCTTTCATTAAAGATTAGCTTGTTAGGGGTTAAAAAGAGTGGGTCACATGGCTGAGGTCTGGCTGATAAAGCAAATGACAGTGCTGGTACTTTGGCGTGGCTTAGTGGTGCTGAAGTGCTGAGGAAACCTGTGCCACTTGTCTAATTCCCCAAAGGCAATGCCCTGCATTGCAGCTTTAATTGAAAATGAATAGTAAGTGGCACTAGTGTGTTTGTGTGTAAACTGGAAGTCACTGCGGTGCGAAGGGATGGGAAACGGCATCCATTGCTGTCGTTGTCACGCTGCTGCACTGCATCTCATATGCACTGCTCCCCCGCTGCTGCTGCTCTTGCTCTTGCCAAGGTTTGTAACCAGCTGCTGCCACTCTCACCCCTCCCCGCCCAACCCGCTACACATGTCTGTCTGTCGCTCTTCCCCATTTTCTGCTGCCACCTCATCAAGACGCTGGTGGGCCTGCTAGTCTCCGTTGACCTTGGCAGCAGGAGCCACTGGAAGAGGAGACTTGGGAATAATCACCTGAAGGCAGAAGGCACACAGTTGTCACAGATGTGGAGAAATGGGCATAGCATTCCCACTAGTAAAGCAAATGTTTCTAAGACCAGGGGCCTTTTGTTTGTCTTTTCCAGTGAGGCGCTCTGAATAGTTTATTAAAAGGGCTGAAGGAGCTTTATACCCCGAAGCATTTAGCTCTGAAAGAGAAATGGTAGAAATTACTGGCATAACGTGGATGCTTAGAGCAATTAACAGCAGTTGTTTAATGTTGCCCCCTTTTGACTCTCCCTGTTGCGGTCTTTCTTTTTTCCTCTGCCTGCTTTTGCACTCTTGTCATCTCTCTTCCTTTTTTCTCTCTTCAGCTCCCACTGTCTCTGTCTCTGCCAGGATTGTTTAGCATTTACCCCCCCTCCAGAGCTCAGACAGTTGACACTAATGAAAATGCTACATCTTTTGGTCTGTGTTGTGTCTCTTAATAATGATATCATACAGCTGAAATATGCTTCAGCAGAGCCGGGGAGATAATGTGCTATTCAGAGCCTGTTAAATCATAGCAGTGCACCGCTCAGAGCTGTGAGTTCAAGTGGTCTTTACCCCACGTTAGGGGCTGCTTTTTCCCTAAATAAATCTGTCGCCGTTGCCCCGGGTACCTCTCCTTAAAACACAGAAGTTCTTGCCCTTCTTCTAACCTCATGCTGTGGCTGCCAGCATATGTCTGTGTGCATTTCTTTCTAATTCAGTGTTGGGGTTCCATCTAAAATGGATGTAACATTCTATATTTGTGGCACCAACATATTGAGGTAAATAGATCAAGAAATAAATGCCCACTCATGTATTAGATCTCTCAGGCCCATGTGGCACGGCAAGCTGGTGGCAGATGGACCCGCTCTCCGCATCTGCTCTGTGCAGACTGAGGGCTTTGTACTCCTCTCTCATGGGGAAGACCAAGGCTTTCTTCTTGCCAGTAGATTCCTGTCTGTTGGAGCGACGAAGAAAAACATCTGTGGCATGCAAGGGAGAGGGGGAGAGAAAGGGAGAAAGGAGGGAATGAAAAGAAATTGACGAAAGGATTGGCAAACACCATTAGCCCTAAATGTTCCGTCTCATTGCCTGTTGTGCATTGTTTACAGTGGGGGGAACACATCGATACATCACACGCGGCACATCTGAGCCCAGCTGAGCTGGATTCAGCTCTCCTCAGCTTCTGGGGCAGGCGGTGAGGATGGGCTGCTTTCTGCAGGTTCAGTTAGAGATACTGACCTCATTCATTGGGAGGCATTTCCAACACAAACTGCCTTTTTTTCAAATTTATTTAATTATTTAGTTAAATTTAAACATCTATAAACTGGAACTGGGCTCTTTTTTTAAAGTAAGTTTTTAATTTAGCGAGACTTCTTTATTTTTGAATGCAGGAAAAAGCTTTTTGTAGTGGAGTCTGCGGTGAAAGCATCTTGACAAAGAAGTCTGAAAGCGTCACCTTAGCATTTTGTTTTAGAAAAACTGCAGGCACTCTGCATGTGGTGGTCTCCCCATGCCGTTTGCAAGCTTTGTAGTCTCCCTCCCCTCTCAGATTCCTCCAGAACACCACCCCCCCACACATTTCTTTGCCAACTCTCGCCACCCTCCGCCCCCTCTACTCCACTCCCCACGACCACCCCCCCTTCCCCCCGATCAAGCCACTGGTTTTTGTGTACTATTGGTCCTCAGGCGTCAAAACAATCCAGCGGGGCTGCCTGACTTGTTTTAATTAGGCAGCGCTGAAACGGCAACTGTCTCTCAGACGTGACCAGGCAGAGGTGCTCTCCCCTCGCACTACTGTAAATACCGCTGTAAATACTTCTCTGGTGATGTCTTTGACAGTAAGCGCCAGCTAGTTGCTCTCTGCTCTCCTATTTTTTTTCTACTTTTCATCCTCTGTTTTCTACCAGTGGCATTTTTTTTCCCCCGACTCTCCATTTTTTGACACACACTAGTGCTGTCAGCTTTCTGAGAATACTTCTTCAAATGCTTCTTACCGAGGAGAGTGGATTTCTCACTCCCTGTTTCAAAGGTAGGTCATTTTGTCTCTTTTTTTTTTTTTTTTTTTTCCTGTGTTTAGACATGTAGTTGTGGTCATGCAGCAGTGCTTTGCAACAGTGTGTAACCGGGTAATGCTTGGATTTGATCTGGCTAATTGTTTTTAAGTGCCCTTTAAACTCACTGCACGGTATAGGATACCAACTGCCGCTCAGCCCTTCACTAATCCTATTCAGACTCTTTACATCTCCGCGCGCACACACACACATTTGACATCCACACAGTCAGAGCTGAAAAGAAAAGCATTGAACTGCATGAGTATAAAGCCAGGCACACATACCTTTGGGGCGAATGCACCTCTCTTAGCAGCGTCCTTTAGCGTCTGTTTCGCTCTTGTCTCACTGCGCCGACTACATAGAGCAAAGTAGCAAGTCAGTCCGGCAGAATTTGTGTAAGAGTGTGTGCACGTGTGTGTGTGTAGGTGTGTGTGTTTGCACTTGCACACACGAAAGAGAGAGAGAAAAACAGAGTTTTTAGCGAAGCAGATGTGTGATTAGAGCAGCGGAGCTCCCCGGTAAACACGCAGGCGAGGTGCAAGCGGAGAGCCGGCGAGCATCCTGCAACGAGCCACAGCAGTCCCCGTGTGAAGATCGTCTCACACACTCTCACATACACACACTCAGCCAGGACCCACCCACACACAGAGAGCGGCTGCACACACACTCACTCATTTGCACCCAAATGCACAGATTTAAATGTTTTCTTTTGTTCTAACTCGTAAAAAGTAACCAGGATAAAGGAGGGAATTAGGAAATTATTCCAAATTTTAGAAATAAAAAAGGAAAAACACAGATAAGGTGGGTCAGATTTCAGAGATGGAGAATAAAATGACTTTGTTTTTCCACTAAATGTGAAATTTCATCAGCGGCAGGTAAAGGAAAAGGATGTTGTAATTATATCAAAGGTGGCGAGAGAAAGAAGCCACTATAAATTAGCATTTTGTACACTACCCCCCCTCTCATTGACACACACTCCCTCAGCTGTCCCTCTCCCATTTTTTTCCCTTCGCTCCCCTAACTCAAGCCTCCTCTTTCGGGCCCACATGTCTGACCTGCACAGGGACCCCCAGTCAGTAATTGCCCCGGTGACAACTGGAAATGATAGAATAATTGTCAGGAGAGGCGTCTGGGCTTTCTTTTTCTTTTTTTTTTTTTTAATGGGGCAAGGGTGATTTGAGTATGCATGAATGGCACAGTGGTGGTGAGGTGGCGAGAATAGAGAAATAGAGGGAGCAGGGGGACCCGGGGCGGGGGCTAGGATGCGGGTGGCGAGGAGGTGTGTGTGTGTGGGGGGGGGGGGGGGGGGGCGGCTTGTTTATGATGCCATCCCCCATAAACACGGCTGAAGTGATGACACAGATAGTGTTGCCTCTTCACACAGTGACACCAGTCGACTTGCGGCCGTTGATGCTAGACACCCTCGCTGGTGGCAGAGGCGAGTTCTCTGCTCTCTGGTCAAGATCTCTGGCACTCTTCACCTTAAGGTAAAAAAAAAGAAAAAAAAATGTCATGCACACTCCATCCATCCCTCCATCAATCCATCCATCCGTTCATTCATCCAGCCATCAATCGTGTGTCACCCATAGTCGACTCCAGGCTCTTGGCTGTGTTTAATGGTTGTGTTTTATTGCCGGGCTGTGTCTCCTGCCTTCCCTGTTGGTCGTCCCACTGTGTAACCGTTCAGCCTTGGTCTGCGGGCTCTGTTAATCTGCTGCTTAATTAGTGCTGATGAATGGCTCAGTGTGTGTGACCGTGCGCGCGCGCGTGCACTGACGTGGCTCTTTTACGATCGTGTGTCTGTGCGAGCGTGAACTTGCTGTGGTGTTTTCTGCTCTCGTATTACTTGATCAGTGTGCTTCTCAGATGTTGCTACTTGCTTGCTAAGCTAATCATTGATAATTAAAATCAAGTAGACAGATGTAGCACTATGATGAAACTAAATAATATAGGGCACGGTCACCGTGTAACCTTTCGTGTGTTGTACCAAATCAAATATTCATCATCTGCAGAAATGTGCTTTTTGAGTGTAAAGTTTTTCCTTTTACTTCTTCTATGGGAAGCAAAATATCCCAAAGTATTTGGAGCAGATGTTTAGTTTAAAAGGCAAGAGGTCACAGGAATGATAATTGGGTGAAGCACTAATTATCTTTATCAAAAGCGAGTGGGATCATTTGTTTACTTAAATATTGATGAGGGTGAGCAAGGCATGGTTTTGGCCTATTGTGGGCATATTATTAACATTTCATAGGGCTTTGTACAGGAATGCGAAAGGGACTCCTCTTCATAATTTAATACCCTAATGCATAATGAGCTATGTGATTAGCTCACATGGAGAATTGGCCAAACTCCATTTTGAAGGCAGATAATTTACATTGTTCTCCAGAGTCTGGCATATAATAGGTTCTTTAGCGCAGGAAAATTAAATGCTACACATTTTATATTTCAGCTTACGAATCCCCCTGGCAGCGTTCAGTTTCAGGCTTCTTCTTTTTCTGTTTTCTTTCACTCTTTCCACACCCGTTTCATTTTGTTTCTCGTGACAAAAAAAAAGAAAAAAGAGAGAGACACGGAAAGAAAATCGTGGGGGTGAGGATGAATTTCAAAATGGTTTAAGTAAAACACATGTT
This sequence comes from Odontesthes bonariensis, assembly GCF_027942865.1. Classification (NCBI taxonomy): domain Eukaryota; kingdom Metazoa; phylum Chordata; class Actinopteri; order Atheriniformes; family Atherinopsidae; genus Odontesthes; species Odontesthes bonariensis. The sequence goes on from NC_134513.1 coordinate 5,412,684, forward strand.
TACCTAGATGTTTTATTTAGAATGCACACTGGCCAATTAACACTGTTCATTAGCAGAGCCGCATTATTTGTTTTGAAAGTTTAACCAATCACTTTGTTATGCTAATTGTGATGTAATTTAATTTGAGTTCCCATAATGATGATGCCGCTATTATCCACATAAATGATGCAGTTAAGCAGCACGGCCTCATTTGCATGTGCTTGAAGGGAGAGAGGCTGAAAGGAGCCGGCTCCCGTATCACTCTGCTTTAATTTTCCACCTCTGTTCACTCCTGCCCTTTGGGTCTTCCTGGCCTGTCGCTGACTATTGATGATCAGCACTTTTATCTGGATTTTTTTTTTTTTTTCTTAATGACAAAGTGGCCTTTATTTGCCTGCTAATAAATTCCTAGAACTACAATTTTGGCTGATTAAATAATTGAAATATGAGGCAGTTTAAAAAAAAAAAGAAAAAAAAATGCAAATGACCATTTCTTCACTGACATGTCGGGCATTAAAGGACCGGCTGAGAGGTGTGACCTCACCGGATACACACACACCTGTTCCCCTACGCTGGCGCTTCTTGAACTGAACATTTCCATATGAAAGTGGTTCTCTGTTGGTGTTGCAGATAAATTATTAATCTGTTGGTTCCGTCATTATTTTTGGCTTAAACGGTAGTCGATGCCAGTCTGGATACTGTGTTTTTTTGTAAAAAAATCCTATTTTTTATTGTCTTCTCAAAATGTTTAAAGTCCCTAACTTTATGTGTGACTGAGCCGAGGTTAAAGACAGCTCATTATCTGTTTTGTCGTGGGTAAGGCTTTTGTAATTTTCCCGAGGAAAGATGATTTTTTTTTCCCCCTGACCGAGCCCCCTCCTGCTTTTATGCTTCTAATTGGTTACATAAATCTTGTCTGGTATGAATGAGGAATGTTGCGGTGTTGTCAACTGCAATCTTCACCCTTATTTACCAATTCATTAAGATCTATCGATGCAGGACTGCTGAGAGGGAATGACAACATAAATCAGAGCTGGAGACATAATGGCCCTAATCAAGCAGAAATAACTGGAAACGTCACAATGAGCTATGTCTCTGTGGCTGCGCCGGCCGCGGCTGGCTCCCCCGCGCTTGTCCGCTGGATCTGTCCCGCTGTGGAAGGGACGACCGGAGACTCACACCATCCAGCTGTCATTAGCTCCTCTGATTTTTCTCTGCTCTCCTCAATCCCGTCAGTGTAAAGATTTTGTCCATTTGCTTGTTTTTGTTATCCGGCTCTCGGTCCACGTCAAAGCGGCTCAGTCCTGATCACTCAGAGAATCAAACCCCTTTTCTTTCTGAGTGGAATTCTTCCACACATGAGGTCTATAAATACAGTTAGGTCGGAAGTACCCTGAATTCACAGCGCACCTCCTCTACTCCTGATAAAGATGATTGGATGAGACAATGAGGCCTCCCCTCTTTATAGGTCAATTAGCCCTGATTAGGTGGGCTGAGTTAATTAACAGAATTGGCAAATATGCAAATGAGAGCCGACTGATCGGCTTTCGTCACTGTCTTGCTCACCCGCAGCGGCAGGGCTTGTCTCCTGCCTCAGCAGAACGAGGCGTCTGATGGGTAACATGTAAATGATATGGGACGAGCCTAAATGCTGGAAAAAACTAGTTTCTCTCCTCCTCTCTTTCTCTTTCTGTGAGAGCTGAGCTGCGCCACAGTTTATATATTCAAGAAATGTGCATTTTTTGCTGCTCCACCACTTTTTGTTGAGCAAAGTCAGACGTGTAAAGGCTTCTGAATTCAGTTTTATTTCAGATATTTTCCTTCGTTTTAATTGAATATTTTGACTGTTTTGCTGTTGTGTGAGCTGTCTGTATTCATGGAATATTAATTCTCACTAACATAATATCGTCCACGCTGTTCACGAGTGCCTCTTGCATTTGATCCTAAAGCGACATTGTGCAGATTGTACAATTGAACGTGCACTTTCTACACTTTGCTCTGGTTTTCTTTGTCATTTTTTTCCCTTTCTGTTCTCCTCGAACACTGACTCCGACACACACTCACTCATCCATTCATGGACACTTGCACACTGTGGCAATAGTCTGTCTTTTATCTTATTCTGCCTCATCTCCTTATTGTAAATAGAAGAGAATTAAGTTCTGAACATTCTTTACTGAATGTCTCCTATCACAGAACTACAATTTATTGTCGGCTCAAATGAAGAATTGAAATATGACTGAGGTTTTGTCAATGTAGGGCTCATTGGACAGGAGATAACCACATTTGATTCTGTTGCTTTGAATAATGTTAATCCGGCAAAAAAGCAAAGTCCATTATTCATATTCATCTCTTTTCATTTGGCCCCACTCCTGATTTTGTAAATATGATTTCTTCAGCCCCCTTTTTTCCCCAAAGCAATCTTTATTCACCGGTGAAGCACTTTTGAAATTCCTCTATCAGTGAGCAGAAACCATTACCATACACAGGTTTATAAGAAGTAGTCATTAAAGCTTTTAATTCTAAGGCACAGCAGCCTGGCTTGCCTTACTTAATCCAGGAGACTGGATTTTGTCGAACATAGCTTTCCGAGTGGTCGTTTTTTTCCATTTCCAACTCCCAGCTGCCTGCGTGAGGCGGTGGCCTGTAATGAATTGTTCTGTGACAACTTACTGCCAGAAGAAATGACTCCTCACACCTAAGCACAAACAAATAGTCCCACTCATACATGATTAAACTTATATTTCCACTGAATTATTTAGTCTTTGGGTTAAATGTATTTCTTTAAAAATCTAAGCAGCAGTTTTTGTCAGCACACACATGGCATTTTGATTTATTAAGCAATCTAAAGTATTGAACATGTGAGCTCCTGCCCTTGCACAGTTACTTCTTTATTTTGTATGCATTGTCACTTATGGCAATGATGAATTAATTTCACTCAAGCACAGAATCTGTGATTATTTAAAATGGTAACCATATCTCGACCTGATCAGAGAGCAATGAGGAGTCAGCAGACTGTGAAATGTAATTTCTTTTATTTCTTTCTTTTTTTTTTTTTTTATTATTTTGCTCTCACAAACCAAGAGAATTCCCACCAGCCACCTGAAATGTGAACTGATAATGAACGGACGGCTGGGATCACAGCTTTAGCGGTCACTCCCCCCCCCCCACCCACCCACCCACAACCTTTCCTTTGTGTCACCCTAATGATAATATTTTTTGCAACTCATGCATATAGAATGAGGGAATGGATCAGTGTTTTAGACAGAGACGCGGTGGAGAACATCCTCACACTGAAAATGGATAACCCTAAAATGAGACCAGTGTCAGGCCAGTGCTGTGTTAACAGTGTACAGTGTGTGTTGTTCCTTAAATTCCTCTGTGTTCCCGAAACAGTGTTGGAGCACAGCAGACAGCTGTGTATTCCCTCTAGATGGATGGCCAGTGTCATAGAGTGTGTTTACTGCACATGATAGAGCGGGAGACAGGCCAGGTAATGAGGCTACATTAAGGGCTTTTAGAGCTCGCAAACAAAGATGGAGGGCTGCTTCTTTCCCCTTTAATGATAGGTGTTGTGTATGTGCGTGTGTGTGTATGTGCGTGTGTGTGTGTGTGTGTGTGTGTGTGTGTGTGTGTGTGTGTGTGAGAAAGAGAGAGAGTGTGTCTATGAGGCAATGAAAGGCTCAATTTTCCTCACACCTTTGTTGTATCACTTCTCGGAAGAAAGGGGAGAAACGCTGCCAAAGCCAGGGCCAAATGCCTCTCCGTGACCCTTCCCTCGGATTCTGATGGAAGGAGAGAGATTTGCAAGATTCGAGAGTAAATATTTGTTCAGGCTGAAGAGGAATAGAAAGTACTGGTTGTGCAGTTTTGGTTCGAAGCCTTTCAAATAAAGTGCTGGTCTTGCTTTGCTTCATCATGAAAATGCCTTACCTTGATAGAATTGTTGAAGCCATCATGGATCATTTGCAGCAGTAAGTTTAGAGCTATCTTTACCACCCCACATCCTAAACGTCTGGGATCACTGTCATCTTCCCCATGTGTAAGAAACACATCTGCACATTTACCAGCGTATTACCAGGTAATAACAGCTCTGCTCTCTACTTCCGATCATGATAATAAGAGGTCTAGGTTCTCCCTCATTGGAAGATTATGGCTTGAGGAAATGGCATCAAATTGCAAGTGTGTTTGAAGCGCCGGACACCAACATTTTGTAGATGTAAAACACACATGTGGACAAGCCGGCGGCCTCATTCATGCAACATTAAACTTGCCTGCACCACCACAGATCAGAACAAGGGGCCCCGGCAGATTTTGTAGCTGTAGGTGGCGTGGCTCTTTCCAACCCAGTTGGCTCAGCACTGGCTGATGTGGGGTCAGGGCGGGTGCCCCTCAGGGAGAGGGCACTTGAGGACCTGTGGTCGGCACACACAGACTCAGACGCAGAAACGCGCTTCGTGCAGTCACACCCTCAGGTGCTGAGTATTGTCGCTATCCGTCTCTCCTGAGTATTGTGTGTCTCTGGCTGTGACAGACCCATCACCCCACAGTCGGAGCCGCAGCTTGGGAGTCCGCTCATCACTGCAGCCTGCCTGTGTTTCTAATTGACATTCTAATTGGCAGATTTGAATGGCGCCTTTAGATGGCTAATTAATTTATCTCACCGCTGTCATTAAGGTTAAAGCACCATCTGATCTCTGCGAATATACTTTGCATATATCTGCATTATCATCATGTTGCAGCTTGACATATTGCACAGATTTTATTTTTGTGGCGAGGAGGAGGGATTATGGCTGAGATTAAGCTGTGCACTGGGCTTTTATTATTTGTGTATTTAGTTGAAATTATTCTGTCTGATCTGCTCATTTATATAAAAAAAAATGTTTTCTTCTTCTTTACATTACATTCACTTTTCATACATAAGTCATCACATGAAATTATATTGGTTTGTTAATATCAATGAAGCCATTTTCCTTAGATTTCCGCCGCAGTTTGCGGTGCATTCACTTGTTAATAAAAAGCCTTATTTCCTTGTCTCGTATATCTTCCAAGTTTTTCCGAACATCCATCGCCGGTCCGAGTGAGAAAGCAGAAAAAAGAAAGATCCAAGCTCTATTAGAATGTTCATAAAATCGTAGTAAAGGCAATCAGACAGTCTTTCTCTGAATATTTTAAACATCGGGCATGTAAAATTTATGTCTAATTTGAATACTTATTAGCCGGCTGATCTCGGCTGCAGCCTTGAGTTTCTTCTGTTGAGATTCATCACCGGATTGGATGTCACATTGTGCCAGTGCCCCCCACCCACCCACCCTCGCACTGCCACCGCCACCACCTTTCTCCCTCCCATTCCCTCTCCTCTTTCTTTCCCACTGTCTTTCTCCATCATCCCCACCTCTCTCCTTGCTGCTGTCTTACTCTCCCCTCTGCCTTTTCTCACCGTGTCTCTCTCCATCAGTAGTGAGCGGCGTGGTGTTAAACAGGGGCCTGTTTGTTCACAAGCACGCCTTGTCCTGGCCTCTTCCCTATTTACTTGTGTCCCGGGCAGCTGTCGCCCTGCTCTGTGTAATAGCTCAGCCCTGTTTGTTCTCCCTGCCTAGATCCTGTTTATCCTGGCTGTGGACATCCTTTAAGGCCTGTCCTGTATCTGCCCCTCGTCAAACACACACACACACACATGTACACACAAACACGGCGACGGACGTGTACACACTTCTATTAAAATGGTATTTACAGGCCAAAGAATACACACGGTACCCATGTGGACTGGGCTCAAAAGCACACAAAAATGCATTCACATGCAATCATCATTCATCCCTCTGTTGTTGCAGGTTTATTTATTCTTTGGTGCTGGTTTGCTCTGGTAGATTGGAAAACTGAGTATGAAAATGTGCTTTTGTGTGAAAATGGCGAAAATTGCAGTTAAAATATGGGATTGGAAATGTCTGCATGTGTCAGAGCTTTGAAAACTACCTTAATCATGTCGGATATTTTCAAATATCAGTTTTATAACGCAGAATATTTCCCGTCCTTAATTGTGGAGTGCAGTCTGAGTTGCAGTCTGTTAGCTCTTAGTGTCTTTTATTTATTCGGAGTATGTCGGCTGACGCTGGTGGGGCTCCTCTCCGCCCCAGCGAAGGTACAGAGCATTAAATGTAGGGGATAATGATAAAACATTTATTACTGGAAAGAGAGGAGGTTATATGCATAATTTATGCTGTTTTAGCACAATCATTAGTGAAATTCAGGATAGAATTTTCCCCTTGTGTTTTTCTCAGTTTTACATATAAAAACGGTGACAGATTTAACTCGGTTTCTTATATTTATTTACCGCTGTTAAAATCTTTCATTTCAGCTTGTAAATCTCCAGCCAGAAAGTTTGATTGCAGTATTTGCACTGCGTTAAATGAAGGTGATTAAAAAAAAAAAGAAAAAAAAGAGCGAAAGTCGTAAAACAAACGACATGTATAATGTTTGATTAAAGAAAAAAAAAAGGAATTCAAGCCAGTAAATTACACGAGTATCCTTCCGCTATGGAAGCCTGCGAGGCAGATTTTATTTAGCCACAGCAAGAATGACAAACCTCTCGTAGTGTTCATCAGCAGCCCTGCACCATGTGATGTGGAGCCTCCTCCTCCTCCTCCCTGCTACCACGTTTTAATTTTGCATGATTAGCTTTGCGTCATTAGGCAACTTCTTTCAGAGGCAGGAACAGAATAAAAATGTGACAGCTCTGAGAGGGACAATATTTTAGGAGTTCTGTTTTTCTGCCTGACAAAGTGCAAAGAAGATGGTAGAAATTAAGCACATATTTTCATTTTGTTTTAAAAATACTTCTTTTTCTCAAAAGAATGTATTCAGTTCTTTGCTTATGTTTCAAAATATATTTTAAAAAATCCGGGGCTTTTATTTTTTCATCCCCAAATTTACGGAGATATAAACATATTTAGGCCTCCTTCCCATTTCAAAAAAGCACCAGGACATGCATCTCTTTGTATTGCTTCATTTACACAATGAATGCATAATTGCTCCTCCTGCATCCCCCCTTTCTCCCCCCACCCCCCCACCCCACCCTCCCTCTACTTTAAATGCTTTAATTTGCAGAGGGGGACTGAGGGCTTGATAATGGAAGCGTGCAAAGAAAGAAGAAAAAAAAAAAAAAGGAGGGAAAAAGGGGGGAATTGTAACAAGAAGAGCCCTAACCGGTGCCTCTTAATCACTTCTAGGTTTTAAATCATGATGATGCAGGAGTCGGCCACAGAGACAATAAGCAACAGTTCAATGAGTCAAAATGGAATGAGCACCCTAAGCTGCAGCCAATTAGAGGCTGGCAGTAGAGATGGGAGATCAAGCGCTGGTGACACAAGCAGCGAAGTAAGCACAGTCGAGCTGCTGCATCTGCAACAACAGCAGGTAAGTTGTGTTTCTCCCCCGTCTCGTCTCTCTGCCGCTCTCCCTCACCCTCACTCTGTTTTGCTCTCCCTCTCTGCTCTGCTGTGCTCTCTGCTCAGGCGGCGCTGGGCTGTTCCACACAGGCAGGAGGCAAAGTGAATTATCAGAGCGTTTTGGTGTGTTTTTTTAGCTTGTGGAAAACAACACTGTGTACAGAACAGGCTGTTGGTAAATATTTTGGTGGCAGCTTGTTGTGCTGGTGGAATGCTTTGCTGGTGGCAGTTTCCTACAGACGGTGGAAGGGTTTACAGCAGTTTATTCTGCATTTAGTCTGTTTTCCTGTTGGCATTACAGTGTCTACATGCTGAGATGTTGTTGCAGCCGTGTGAGCCCATGTGACAGAAGCTGAGTGTGTGAGTAAGAGTGTGAGGGAGTGTGGAGGACAGAGGATGTGTGTTGGAGCACCGTGAGGTCCAGTGTGGGCAGCGTGTGAATGGCTGTGTGTGTGTGTGTCATGGCGGCTCTGTATCCACCAGAGGGCCTCCTAACTCGGCTCACACACACATTTCGACCCACCGGCAGCAGAGAAACCTTTGACCAGGACACTTTTGAAAAAGCAACTTGCACCTTATGTCTCTGTTTCCGTTTTCTCCCAATAGAAATTTTTCCCTTTTTTTTTTTTTTTTGACACCTTTTTGATCATTTTGGATTATTTATTGCTCTAATCGCACTGAATTCCTTTGGTGATCACAAATATTTGATGCTTTGTTTGCGGTATCTTTTGTCCTTTCAAACCCATGGTTCATTGTAATCATCTCAGTCAGAGCAAGTTGTGGGTGAATGAACTGCAGTGGGGTGTGAGAGGTGGTGGTTGGGGGGCAGGAGTTGTGAAAGTCAGTCGCCGGCAGAGTAAAGGAGTCAAGTGTCTCTCGTGTCTTTTCACGGTGAATGATGGCTTTGACAGTTTGCCAAAAGAGCAGTGGGAGACTGGGTCAGAGGGCCATGCTTTGGGGTGGATGGGGGACAACGCTGCAGGCTCGTAATGATGCGTGCTCTCCCTTTGGCCTGATGCGAGCGCGCATTTGTGTGTGCATGTGTGTGTACTTTTAAAGGCAGCTGAAGCCCCGTGGTCAGATCGGTCAGGGTAACACAACAGAAGCCGATGTGTTTGTGTGTCTGCATCTGTGTGTGTGTATAAAAGCACGTCCTGAAGGCCCCCAGCCCCCTCATATCTCCCCCACGCTGTCCCTACACCCATCATCCATCCACAGCAGAATCCCTGCTGTCCTGCCGGTGGCTGCAGCGGCATCACTGTGGCCTCACCCGCCAATTTATCACCACTCTGCAACTCTTTCCACACACACACACATCTGATTAGGGTCAATTCTCTCCTGCTCTAAGTCATCACTCTTTTACGTTTGAAAATGTTGCGTCTGGAACAGCCTTCTATCTGTAGCAATGCCCTCAACAGATCGAGGGTGAAATGGAAAGAGATGGGAGGAAGATAAAAAGATTCTGGTAAATGGTAGGACTCAGAAAATCCTATTGCAAGTTGTACCGAGGGGCACTTGCATCAATTATGCCTTGGTAGGACATTTCTGATTTAAAAAAACTTTTTTAGCTTTTTTTATTTGAACAAAGATTTGATATAAAAGATGATGTCCGTACAAGTAAGCGTAGGTAAAATAATTTAATTGCAGTTAGAATTGCTAGAAATTGCCCAAATCTGATTTACAGTTCTGATATAAGACAAAAATACTTAAAAAAATGCATCTGGAAATGTTAAGTCAGTAAATGCAACATAGAGACACTCCTGTTAAAGTTTAAAAAAAGGGCCACAGCACTAAGAGAAAAAAGCCACATAAGCATAAAGTGTCTAGTTAAGTCTGAGATGGACGTAAGCCGCGGCGTTGGGTGGGTGCAGCGGCGGGGTGGGTGGGGGTGTGTGACAGTGTGTGCCTTGTAAAGAGGCCAGCCCAAGCCTTCTCCCAACCCTGAGACAGACACATTGAAATGAGGAGTCCAGCTAACAGGTCTCTGGAGGCTTTTTAAAACTGGGGCCCTGCGCTGCTAACTTCACACACACTTCCTGTTCTCATTCGCTCTGCATCTCTTCGGAGAGAACACGCAGTTCAAGGAAGAAGGACATCTTTTTTACTCCGTATAAACATATTTGTCAGGACTGTTTTGCAGATGTGGCGACCGTGATGTTGTCAGGTGTGTTGAATGGCAGCTTGCAGGTGTGTGTAAAATCTGGATCTTTTTATGCATGCACATACGTGCGCTTGCACTTTTTTTTTCTTGCACCTGTGATGCTAAAAAAGAAGAGTCCATTCTCAAGTAAGGCTGTTGGCTTTAATTTTCCATCCATATTTGGAATGACATTGAGTGGTCCGCTGGGTATAGAGGCTCCAGTCTCTCATCACGCTGCTGGGGGGATGATTAATAATAAGCACTGATGAATTCTCCACTGTCCCTATGGGTTCTGCCATTACCTAGCAGCTCCAAAATACCACCCGCAGCTATAATTAGAAAAGCAGCATCTTAAGGTCTCATCACCTTAGATTCGGCCAAAGGCTTATAGAACACAGATCAAGACTAAGTTCCACACATAATTTTTATATATTCAAATATTAATGGCTGCGATTTTCCTTAAATCACGCAGCTAATACCTAACACACTTTTTTATTTTTTTTTTATTTTGGTTGAACCAAAGCCACACACTCGGTTCACCCTGGGTCTGAATAATAACCGTTGTCACAATTAAATTTCCAGCCCTTAATTCCTGTCAGGGTTTCATCACCACATTCCCGGGGTTGTCTAAATAGACCTAATTTGATTTGAGATCACAGATTAGATACCCATCTGTATCTGATTGCAATTTGCCAGCTGCAGATATGTATCAGAGCAAATGATGAATGTTACACAGCCCTGATTACAATGCAAAGTGATCACTGTGAAAGCTCCTGTTTAAAAAAAGATGCCCCAAAATGTGCTGAGCTCATGTTACCAATCAATTTGTCATTGGCCACAGTCAGAATTCTGCTTTAATGCTTTTTGCTGCTGTGTATGTACATGGAAGAAATGCATTGATCTTTGGATCTATACCATAATGTACCATAATGAGTCTGTTAGTTGATTACAGTGGTCTGTGGACTTAATCCTGCCAGGGTTATCAGTGGGATTGATGAGCCAATACTCAGGACTACTTCCCCCTCTAAATGGGCTCGCTACCATAGGAAGTATATTGATATTCAGAGCGAGATGGAAGCCCCTGCTAATCTATTATGGTCAAGTCAGTTGTTTTAACCAAAGACCTCTGGAAAGCTGGAGGGACAACCTTATGCCTCTACAGCCCACTACTCATCTCAAGGGCTTAAATTCTGACACAATTGGAGAGATTAAAGATTAAAAATGTTTGTTAGGACACAGATGCAGCTGGGAGTTGGATTGTGTTGGTAAACTGGTTAGGTGTGCATCTGTTTTTTTTAGACACATGATGCAGTAAAATGCAAACTACCCATCCTTATTCAAATGACTGCAACAAATTGACATAAATTACAATAAGTGCACCAAGGTGCCATCTTACTTCTAGGTTACCCCTGTCGCTACACGAGGGGAAGGCAGTGGTCCAACTTGAGAGTGACAGCAATTAACCTGCCTTCCAAGCTGTTTAGCTGCAGGAAATAGAAGGGATGAGAAATCTGACAGCAAGTGATGGGTAGTATTTAGGGTTTAGGGGCAAATGAAATTCTCCCCAAAAATGAAAGTCATTAGGGAGAAAGTTACCCCACAGACAAAGGACAAAATGACAGTTGTGTGTGTATGCATATGCACACCCATTTGACATGCATATGAGCTCATCTCCCCCCTCCAACAGCTCAAGCTTGTTGTTTAATATACACTGCAGTCTCTCTGAAATACTGACACACAGTTCTCACCTAACATCACTTTCCACAAACAAGCCTCAAGCATCTTTCTCCGTCTGCCCTTCACCTGCCTCTCTGCCTTTCTTTTTGTGCCATATTTGAGAAGCCGCACACACACACACACACCTAAGATGCAAATCTGGGCTTTGCCCTTGAGCATAATTTAAAGGCCTAATCACCCAGACTGTCCCTTTGGATGGAGCAGGGAAGGAGGGTGGGAGGATGGTGTCTCTCATTTGCACCCTTACACAAAGAAGCTCATTAGGTTTATCTTTCAGGCCTGAGATTGCCCCACTCAACTGTGTAAATAAGACACTGGCCCTGGCCTGATGCATCAATCACCTCTCAGGACAGGAGAAAGACCTCAGCTGAAAAATGAACGATTTCATAAAGGAGCCCTTTGTGAAACATCATCGTCTGTGCCAAGATAAGGTTTCTCTGTAAAGGCAGGAGGAGCATTAGGAAAGCTGGGTGTACTGTATGTCTTTGTGAAATTATTTCCCCTTTCAGTGAAAAGACGGCTCTTTGCTGGCAATCCTTGTGTCTGACTTATTTACAATGAAAGCCATCCTTCTTTTTATTTCCAAGCTGGCTATCAGCAGACAGTCCCCACAGAATAGTACATACAGGCCTGTGACATATAGGCCTGTAGTTCCCCCCTTTGCGATGACACTAAAGATATAGGATGTGAATGACAGCATAGCTACTGTTTGCTCACCCTTCCCCAGACAAAACACAGTATTATTCTATTATCTATCCAGACACCACCTCTTCCTCCTGCTCTCCCTCTGTCTCCCCTCCACTCCCATTTTTTTTTTCATTCTTCAGCTCCTTGAAACCTGGGCTGTCCATCTATGTTTAAGACACATTACATGTGGCCTTCTGGAATTTACAGTGGCGCTCTCCCAGTAACTCCATTTCGCACAGGCGTCCCTTGAGAGCATGGCGAAATGTCAAGCTGCAAGGCTTGAAAGAGACACGGGGAGAAAGGGACAGTGAGAGAGAGAGAGAGAGAGGGAGAGGGAGCGATGGAGGAATTGTGAGGAGAGGATGAGAGATGGAGTGAAATCTGCTGGAAATGAACACTTATGGGCATTTTATCCTCGAGCAGTTGGGAGCTGTGGTGAAGTGAGAGCCGTGTGCTGTACAGGTCAAAGGTAGGAGAAAACACCAAACTCTGCACCTCCATTCTTATGTGAGATTATGCACTTTATTATACTTTTTGGCTAAAATGAAGAGCAAAAGCCACATCTAAATTTACATTTTCATGTAGTTACGTGGGACTGGATTAACTGGTTGACCTTCTTTATTCAGATTAGGCCTGACACATTTTAGTCTTTTTCTCCTCCTTTTGTCCTGTGTCGAGTGGCAGTCCTGTGATAAATGACCTGGCCAGGGTTAACCACCTATGTGTAAATAAGAGCCAGTCATTGAGTCGCACATACAGCAGCCAATCGTCCTGCAGACTCGAGCCAACACAGCGCAGGCCGGGATCAATGGCCACTTCACAACTCATTTCCTTTTACGCCTCCCTAACTGCCCCGGTCCAGCTCTGGGAAATAAATGGCACTGGATCTATAAGTCCGCTCACACAAGCACCAACATATACAACCACGTATAAACACACAAACACACACTCTGTGCATTCTCTTCGAGGGCTAAGCAATTGCTTCAGCTCAATACCCTCCACAATAATTCATTTGCAAACCGGCTTGGTGTTGAATGGCGCATCATCTTTAGCGGCCTCACAATCGAAAACAGGCATTCTGTCATTGTTTGTTGCCACTCCCCTGTCACCGGCTTAAACAGTCATTAATAAAGTGGGGTGGAGTGAAACTGTCACACACAGCCCGAACACACACGTAAATGCTTCTGTTTTCTCCTAATGTGGAGATAACTGCAGGATGTCGGATGGGGGGGTGTTTCTGATGCACGCAAGGTGACGCATTGCCGCCCGCTCTCTCTGGAACTGTCCCCCCACCCCCAAAAGAGGCAAGTGGCTTATAGTCATTTGATAGGCCACGACACCGCTATCCATTTAACAGAGCTTAAAAATCCTACATATGCATATGCCGGGTGTCTTAAGCTGACAACCAAAAGACAGGATTTGCTAGAAGGCAGCTTTGGAGTGTTGTGAATTTAACAAGCATGTCTAGTATTACAGTTTCTCCCTGCTTTAGTCATGAATAGTAACAAATCAGACTCTGAAACGCATGCCCGATGGTTTGTTGTGTATACCCTCTTCCTCTTCTCTAACTAATATGAAAATGACTTGAAATCTGGTTAAGAAGACGACTAGCAAGAAGAAGTAGCATCTTTAATGTCACTGATGCCTGGAATCTCTGCTAACAGATTCCAGGTATCATCACAGCTTTTCCTTTTTTTTTAATGCATTTGTTAACACTCTGTCCTGCTCCGATTAGCTTCATCCCTGACCCATTTTTGGATATATAAATGGCTCTAGCCTTCTCCCAGGTTGTTTGCAGTTGTATGATCACCAGCCTGCAAAGGGAGATGCTCTTTACGCATTGCCTCCAAACACTGTATACATATGTAAGAGAGCCAGTCGGGCTCTCAGCCCTCTCCTCTCCACAGCTTTTCATACAAATGCAGTAAATAAGCTCAGGCCGTGGGGAATTGAAGGCTTCAAACAGGCAAACTGACTGACATGTCACTTAGCGCTGGCTTTGGCTCTCTTCACTGCGAGCTTTAGCGCTAAGGCTGCTGAGTTTTAAAGTGCATCAGCCGAGGCCTCTTCCTCACTGGTGGACTGCAATCTGTATCATTTACGAGTTTACAGGAAATATTTCTCGATGTGAGCAAATACAGAAAACAAGTTGACAAATAAAAAGTCTTTAGAGGTGATTAGGGAAAGAAAATCCACTCACAATTGAGTCCTTTTTGGGAGAGTAAACTGAGCGTTTGTTTTGGGCAGATACAGAGAATAAGATGTACTGTAGCCTGAGGTTAATGACAGAAGTCACACTCGGCATCCGTTGTAGCAAAGATAGACGGGCCCGCCTCTCTCCAGCCTATGTTCCCACTCAAACAGCCTGCCATTCCTCATCAAGACTTAACCGCTGCTTATTTACCCACACTGGGGACTTAACTCTTGCGAATTGATCAGTGATAGCACTGGAAAGCTGCTTGTTCCACCCTGATAAAAAGGACGCCCATGAGCATATGCAGAACATGCTTTGTGAGCCGGGCTCGGCACTTCAAGCTTGAGTAGACACTAAGCTGATATTGGTTTCACGCTTGAGTCCATAGTGCAAAATCTTCCAGTGGAAACCAATAGATTTGATTGTTTCTGCATATGCATTTATCCGAAGTTTACATGATAAATATACATTAGCCAGGTGGCTTGGCCATGCGTGGTATTGTTTCTGTGATACTATTCTTCATGCATTCCCTTTCACCTGTTTGGACTTCATCCTCCAATTCACCTCAAAGCTGATAATCCTAATTTGCACAAAACTTCAAATGGATTTGCAGGAGTTTTTGCATCGTTAGTCGTCCCAAAAATTTGTGTCGCAGCAAGGAATTTCTTCTTTGTTGGCACAAGTTTTAAAGGTGTGAAGAGAGGATTCCTTCCTGTTTTTGACTTTGTACCATCACACGAGGCCTCTGCAATATGTTTAAAGTCCTCCCCTTGACTTAGTCTGTACTTCACTTTGTAATACTCATATCAGAGCCCTAAATTATACGTCATTTATCTTTCATGCAAATTTCAACCATAGCTTTTTAGTTTTTTTTTCTGATAACCACTGTAATTGTTCTGTCCTTGTATGGAGTGCTATGAAGGGAGTGATCATGCTTTTGGCACATTTATCAAAGCCCGAGAAAGAAAAAAATTGCAGAAAGGAGCCGCTTTTTCTCACATAGCTGGACTAAGTGTGCGACAGAGTGATACATTTTCTTGTTAGGAGAAATTACATCCACTAACTTGAGCTACTTCAGCATGAAATTGAAAAAGAAGCATTTCTTGTGAATTTCCATTCTTGATTCAATGAAAGATGTAGATTAGCCTTTTGGAAAAGGGCGGGTGCAGGAATGAAACCAAAGAAGAGGGATTCTGCTCACGCTCGCTTGCTCTCAGAAGCATGATATAGGATGCTGTTGAGAAAAGTCTTTGTTTATGGAAGTAAAGTGCAGTCGGGCTGCTCGCAGATTAAGGAAAAGCTGGTTTAACATCTCTTTCTTATGTGTCCTCGTGTGTTTGTGTGGTGTGCATTTGTGTATTCATGCTCAAACCTTATGCATTTGTGCACTTTTTTTAATCACTTGAACTCTCCAAGGCTCTTTTTTTTTAAACTCACTCTGGTACCCTGGTCACAGTCTGTGCTCCTTTTCTCCATCTCTTTCTCATTTCTCACACACAGACAAACACACACAAACACGAGACCCGGCTTAGTCGAGCCTGTTCTGGTGAGCTTGTTGGAGGGGGAGGTGGAGCTGATTGACAGATGCTGGGTGTCAGAGTGGAAGGTAGATAACTATATCTTCTCCTGCTCACTTAAAGGTCAAACACACATCGCTGTAATTGGAATATTCACAAGACAACCACCAAGGTGCAACGCAGAGTGGATGGAAGAAAGAGAGAAGGAGGAGCCCGGGAAAAGATAGGTGTTACATAAGTAAAGAGATTGAGAGAGGAGACGGGGAGTGATCGTGATCCACTGCCCTTCCACTGGCAGATGGAGTGGCTGTTTATTGAGTTGATCTTTGAGGGAAGTGAGGCATACATTGAACGATACATCACCCTCAGTGGAGAGCACTCCTCATTGAGAGGACTGGCAAAACAAAGCAGACACATAAACTTGCTTAAATTAAGTAATTGCTGTTAAAAATCTGTCCTGGTTTGCTTCAGTGGAATGGAATAAAAGCGGATTGAATTGTCTCGCCTCCCCTGATAAAATGAGGAAACAAAGTAAGGATGGATGGTGTGCATTAGGTGAAGCTCACTGTGTATCCCTCAGTTCTAAACCACTGTGTCGGAGTATGTTCGCTCCCTGTAAACAGGCTGAAAACGCTGGAAATCGTGCTGCATCTGTGATTGAGGTCAGCTCACTCACAGCTCAGGTCGGGGCGCTTTCTCTCTCATCGACCACATGAAGAGGGTAACACTTAGACTCAACACTTAACCTGAGCTCTGCAGGATGAGACAGACAGACACTCATACTATTGACCTGCAACAGCAGAGCCCCCAAGACAGGGTCATGTACAGAAGCACTCAATCAGCACACCGGCTCGTGTTGCAACAGTGAGCAGTCTCAGTGACATCAGCTTCTTTTTTTAGGGGACATACAGACAAATAACACCGTAACGTGGAAGCTGCGCTGTTTTACCAAATGACTTCTGACTTTATTTGGTTTAATTGAAGGCAAATTGACTTAGATGCAGTTTACCCAGCTTGGATGCAGCAGCTGAGATCAGCTAAAGTTTACACAACCTTTTATTTATCACTGTGGCCCCCATCTCTGCTTGTGCATGTGTGTCCTATGTGCTGTACATGCATGCACACGATTGTGTCAACATACAGTATTCATGTTTTTCTGCAGCCTCTGCTGGTGAGATTCTGCACAAAACCGCCTCTTTCGCAGAAGGCGCTTGTTCTCTGGTGTCATAATCAGATTGCCAGTCGCTCCTGGCCTTTTTTCTTTGGAGTGGGAGCCTAAGCCTTGTCAACAAAGACAGACACGAGCTCCATGAAAAGTGGCTTTATCCAAATGTCTGATCCTCTGAACAGGATGATGACAAAATGCCTACAGTAGTTTGCTCTTAGAATAGCTGCTGCAGGCAGTGAGCTCACGCTTCTTTTTTCATTTATTTGTAACGGCTCGGATCATCTGCATCCTACTTTTTTCCATAGTTCCAGTTTTTCCACTGAGCTCAGCGCCTTTAACACGTTGCTGTTCTGACTGTAATATTTCATATCAGTGATTCATCCAGATGTGTGACCTCCATTTGCCTGTAAAGAAGGATTAGAACGGTCACCTGTGAAGGAAACTTCAGGAGAGACTTCAGGAGGGAGTATTTCTTTGTCTCTGAAAGCTCAACTAAACTTTACCTCACACTCGTTTCTCTCTTGCAAAGAGAATACTTAACCAGCTGTCTGAAACAAACACACACTCCTTTCTTGTTGCACCTAAATGCCTTCCCTGGCCTCTCTCTTTTTATTTTTGTGTTTTTGGTCCACCCCGTCTTTAAGCGATGGCATATTTAGGAGGTTTGCAGTTGGCAGGCTCTGAAAGACTTACCTTGGAGCAGTAGATTAAGACCTGCACAATGGTCATGCTGTCATCTAAGTGGAGCGATGCAGGACGGGCCAAAGTGGAGACTTGGAGAGGAGAGCAAGGGGAGTCTGTAAATTGTAAGGATTAACTTGAGTTTTGTGTGTGATGAAGTGGAACCTGTAAGGGCAGATCTGGATGACTTCCATTATGTGGTTTTCCAGGTGAAATCAAGTTCCACCTTTGATTTTCTTTGGGAGTATTTAAGGTTTTCAAGCATAATTTGCAAGCAAAGTAGGCAGTTTTGTAAAAATTGTACCTCAGTTTGGGAATAATAAAAATACATATTTCCTTTGCTTTAACTGATATATGTTAGTACAGAATATCCATGGTGACAAAAGCAGGAAGTGGGGTGTTAGTGAGTCATGACAGAGGGCCATGCTCTCCATTATTAGCCTGCCAGTGTCTCAGCATATTGGCTCGTATATACCCTTCAACTCTCAGACATCGGTGCATATTTCTGATCTTTGATCTGCAAAACAGAGCCACGTTTTGTTTGTAAGGGGGAAAAAAAAAAACATGTGTGCAGCGACACAATGGAGGAAGACGCCTCTGATTCCCTCTTTCCACCATCACTCTTTTCTCCTCTCCAAGCTTTCTTCCTGGGGCAGGAGTGAGCAAATTCATCTCGTCAGTCCTCCGGGGACGGTGTAGCTATGCAGCTCTGTTTACTGTGGTAGAAAGTTAATATAAATTTTCATCAGTGGGAGAAGTTTACACATACGATTCTATTTGTCCTTCATTATTAGCACCTGAGTCTGGGGCTGGGTAGGCATAATTGTCTACAGACACAGGCCAAATAGATGCAAGGGAAAGGCAAATAAGCACACCCCAAAATAATTTGATGCTTGTGTGTTACAATCCGTCACCCAAGGAATTCTTAATCTAGAGAATCAATAAACAAGAGGTGAGGTAGATGGGAGAAAGTGGGAGGAAAGAAAAGATGAGAGGAAGAAATGAATAATTTGATGTGAGCACACAGAGAGCGTGTGAGCGGGGGAGAATGGCTTGAATTCAGAACGCAGAGGAGAAGCAGTAAGGAGCAGAGTCAGTGATCATGATACAAGGAGAAAAGACAACAAATTAGCATAAGTTAGAGTTGATTTGTCTTTTTGGCTGAAGAACTTTGTATGTTGAGACAGAGCGAGCTGAAGTAGCTGAACATACACTCACAGAGGTAGCGGAGCGGGACACAGCAGCCCATTGTTCTGCTGGATGTTTTACCTCCGTCCTGAGGCCCGAGCAGATTCTCCACGGACTGCTGATTTATCGAGTCATACATTAAAATGCTCATTACTCCTGCATACTTTCCAAATTCTCCCTTTTTTCTCCCTGCCTTACGCCTTGTTCTGGATCACCTAAAAAAAATCACCCGCAGATATGTTTTGGAGCGATTGGGTTCGATTAACACGTCCAGACCACGCTGCCCTCTGTGTGTGTCACTTCAGCCCAAGTCATCACTTTTTATTTTCTGTCCAAGTATTCAATCAAGCAAACCAGACTGGGCGAAGGTGTGTGTTGTGTTCTGTCTGGGCTTTGTGGAGGTGATAAGGGAACTGAATCTGGAGCCGTTGTTGAGGCACAGTCGTGACCTTTATGAAGGATAAGTTCTTCCACTCCTGTGGCAGAGTTACTGAAGGTACACTTTTTGTTTTCTCAAAATGAAATCCCTGCCTTGCATTCAGACATTGTGCGGGGCATCTTATCCTGCTTCTCTTCTCATTTGTTTATCCTCTCAAGCCAGTCTCTTCAGATCTGTATCCTTCCACCCATCCTCTGCCTTGAATCCACTCACATGAGATAATATGGTGTAAATATTTTGGTGTCGGAGCATATCTTCCCCGCCAACATATTTGTTTGTTCAGCTTAAAGTGTTTTGCCTTGTTTTCCATGGCATGCAACTCCTCCAACTCGATAGAGAGTCAGACTTTTTCTCATTCGCATACCGCCTCGCTCCTTTTCCTGGAAGCGAAGATAGATAAGCGGGGTGATGCAGTGCTGTCTGTGCATGCGTGTGCTTATGCCTGAAGCGTGTGTGTGTAAGAGTTGTCAAAGCTGTCAGTTTGACTGGAGCTGTTCTGGCCGAGAGCCTGGTGTTGAACAGCAGCCCTCTCCTCCCTACAATAAACACACACATGCATACACACAAAACATCTGCTCAGCACAACAGAAAGAGCGCATTAGCATGACGCTAGCCCATTTCTCACAGCTGATCAACAACCATGTTTACAGCGACTTCCTGGGACGTGAAGACATCCTGTGAAGAAGTACCTGTTGAGGACAGCTTATTACATACCTGTGGCATCACTCCAATATCAGCTATATCCCTTAATAACAACAACTCCCAATGAGATTTGAGCCGGGGAGCGATGTGCACTGTCCAAACACAATGTCACCGCCACTCAAATATATCAGATTCCAATGTCATGGCTGAATATTGTGAAGTCTCCATGTGGATTTGAAAGAGAGACATTCTTCATGGAAGGCTTATGAGTGTCAGCACCACCACATGCAATAAGCAATCTGGAGGTTTGTAATGGTTAGACTTTATATCGAAGGCCCTGCTAAAGTATTTGATACTTGTCTGAGATCTTTGCATGCTCCTTACAGAGCCGCATTGTGATAGGTGGAGCCGTCCTGTATGTAAGGGAGAGGGGGGCTGTTCTTTTTCTGTTCCCCCATTCCTCCTTTTTCTGTCAGCTTCTTCTCACTCTCTCCTTTCCGCCCTCTCCAGTGATCTCTGCATGCCTATTAATGTAGGAGAGGAATGCCTGTGTAAACATTCTTGTTTCTCAGTCCGTTTCGCATAATAGTTGCCTGTATCGCCTTTCTCCTGACCTCACTATCTGAAACCAATTACACCAGATCCATTTGGGCTGAATCTTATTTTCATAAGGATCTCTGTGTCGCGGTCTCGGTCACTCTGTGTTATTTTCCCTCCCCTTATTTTTTCCCCCCTTCTTTCCAGCCTCAGTGATGGATATCAACATCAAATATGCCTCTGAGTGCCTTGTTATTTATATAGCGGGGCCTGGCTCTTTTTCTCTTTGGCTCTGTCTGGCTTGCTCTCTCATTCTAAAGAATGTGTCACATTGTGCTGTTTATACAACGTGTGCATTAATAGACTGGGGATGTCATTTTTTCGTGCATAGCAACCTGGGTTAAATAGACGGTGCGTCTGCACTCGTGCCGGTTTTTTCTTCAGAAAACTTTTGATGACTTTCCTTGGCATTTGCTGCTTTTTGTGCTTTCAGATGGGCTTTAGCTCACCATCTGTGTGGAGTGAGAAGTGGGTGGCACAAATTGGTGCTTTTTACTGTAATGGCTGAATACTCAGAGCTGGTGAATGTGAGGGGACAGAAGTTTTTCTTTTTTTCTTCCACACCATCACAGACTCTGAAAAATGGCTAACCCCGCTTCCACGGAAGAGGTGACAGACAGTTTCAGACATGACAAGCCACTGAGGAAAAGTTTGTCCGTGTTGATAAGATCTGTGCTGTGTTTGGAGAAGTGCTCAGTTTCAGCAGACTTCTTTTCTAATAAGCCTGCTGTAGTTGATCTCTCATCACCCTTCTGCGTCACCTCTCATGCGAGCATCTCCCTCGGTATTTACTTCGCATAGATATTGGAAGTGCAGTTAAAAACGTCTCTTTCTTTGTACTCTTGACTGTGTGTAATATATCGAGCGGCTCTCTTGACTTTGGGTATAACACAGCGAGTCATTATTGATTCACACATGGATAAACAGTTCCCCCTGACAGCTACCTTGAGCCGCACTCATCCAGCAGCCTTCCCTCTAACTACTGTGTGCAGGACTCAATAAGCCTTATAATTGCTTTGATTCACCAATCAAGGGGAGATTAATTGGACCCTGTGTTTTAATTAGCGAAGTGATTGGCTGCCTTCGAGGAATTTGTTTTGTCTTTTATGTTCTGAAGAAATCAAACACGATGTTTGATTTCCCAGCCATGTTGTTCCCTCACAGCCAAACTTTCCATGCTTGTGTGTGGCTGCCCACTGCAGGTGTTGATGCATAGCTCAGTGTGTGCTCTGAATAAAGGCTCAGCTAACACACACACACACACACACACACACACACACACACACACACATATATTTAAAGCATTGGCGACTAGACTCCTCTTACAGAGGAGACGGATCAATGCTGTTAGGACCCAGTGCCAGTGTAATGTGTTTGTTTACTTTAGATCAGAAGCCCTGGCTCCTCCTGAGCAGCCAGACAGCCCCCTCCCCAGCACCACCCCCACCTCTCCAGGCACCCACCCTGGTCTGTCTTTTCATAATTGATCAGGTGGGGGTGGCTGTGTTCCCTGAAGGGTTAAGACATGGCAACTTTTTCCCTCCTCCTCCTCTTTTTTTTTTTTTTTTTACTGCCTTTCTCTGTCTGTCTCCTGTCTTCTCCTCTTGTTTGCTCAGGATCTCAATGTACTAGTTCAAACATTGTTCCTACCACCTGGTAGAGCAGCACCATATGCACGCCCTGTCAAGGCAGTCGTTGTCATGGATACAGGCAAGCACCAGAATAAAATGAGCACCGCTGATTCCTGGGGAAGTGTCACTCTCCACCTGAGTTATTTTTTTTCTTGCTTCTTGTACTCATCCTCTTTTTTTCCCATCAAAAGCAAAGCACCTGTGAAGTTGTCTTTTTTTTTTCTTTAACTCTACCACTCCCACTTGATGCTTCCAGGCCTGAAGTACAATGTATTCAGTTGTGTTGAGCAGCTGGCACAGTGTTCCTTTCTGGCTCTCTCATCCTGCTCGTGAAGGATGGGAGTGAGGCGGCCTGCCTCGCTGCCACCGCACCTGTGCTTGTTCATCACACGGTCAGCCCATCAAACCCCAGAGAAATAAATCACGCCACAACCCAGCAAACACATCAAAGCGTGTTGATAACTAATTTTACAATTTACAGATTTATTTTTTTCTTTTCATGGCATGTGTAAACAACTGTGAACCAATTTCATCAGACAGGGAAAGGTCTCTGTTTCCCCCGCCATCTTT
The DNA here is from genome assembly GCF_027942865.1 of Odontesthes bonariensis. NCBI lineage: Eukaryota > Metazoa > Chordata > Actinopteri > Atheriniformes > Atherinopsidae > Odontesthes > Odontesthes bonariensis. Next base: position 5,435,296 of record NC_134513.1, read on the forward strand.
TCATCTCTCCATCCATCGCAGATCCACTGTGCATAAGCACCCTTAATGCATAGTGTAAAACCTGGGCTGCTAGTTAATTCATTCTAAATGTAATCTGATGTTGATTTTGTCAACTTTAATTACAGCTCCAAGGGACACTTCACATGGTGCTGCCTCTACTTCAAATTGATATTATGAATATGCAAATGTGGTAGTAATTTGCAGAGAGGAGTGGATATTTCAGTTGAGCACACACTAGACAGGTCAATTCTACTCTGCCTCCCCTCCCCTCCTCCTCCCCTACGCCTCCTCCATCCTCTTCTTCAGGGTTGCTCTAGACAAACGGTATTTATCCCTGATCACAGCTCTGTGAACATATCTTCAGCGTAATGTTAACCACGTCAGAATGAGTCGGTTTTCAGTTTTTTGCGCATGAAAATGGGAATTGTTTTCACTGTGAGCTTCAGGAAATCTAATAGTTTATTTTCCCTGTCTCTTCCCACCCCCCGTCTTTCTTTCCTGTCTTTTTCTCACACTGTCTTTTGTATTGTGCTCCCTTCTTCCCAGGCACTACAAGCAGCGAGGCAATTACTCTTGCAGCAGCCAGGCAGTGGCCTGAAATCTCCAAAGAGCCAGGACAAGCAGCGTCCACTGCAGGTAAAGCAGCTCCCCGTCTAATCTTTTAAGTCCATCCATAATACATGCTCCTCCGAAAAGAAGATTTCCTCTGTTCCATAAAGTTTGTTTGATTTGCAGACACAATCCTCTGACCTGTCATTGGAATCCTAAAGCTGGACAAGTCAGTCCCCAGGAAGCTAAACGTCACATAGACGCAAGAAAAAATAGTTTTATCCAGGCCATGTGCCCACTGCTACCCACGAAGCTCGTGGTTTAATATGATGCATATTGTCCGTTAAACTGGACGGTAATACCACAAGGATTTCCAAAGGTCATTAGAGCTGAAGGTCGTCTTTTATTTGTGTGCCTCGCTGCACTAGATCCATCGTGTTGTTGACACAGAAAATCCAGAGGTTAGTTAATATTTGAAAGACATGTCAGGATGACTAGTGGGTTACACAGCTAATTTTAACCGCATGTCATTTCCACCCTTCACCGCTAATTTACCTTATTGATTTGTAGAGCTGTCTGTTTCAGTTGTCAGTGATTTGGAGAGGTCACACACACACACAACAACGGTTTCACACTCGTATACACGTTGCCTTCTTTCTCTCTGGTGTGAAGATATTTTTCATACTTGCGTATACTCAGCAAGCTGGTTAGTTGGTTTCCCTCCTCCAAAGACCCCTTGACATCTGCTCCATGTTTTTTTATAATGCGTGTCTCTTTTTATGGAATTTATTCCTAGCTGTTTGAAACTGAAGTGTCGGAGTTTGTGCCCTCCACTCGGCTAATAAGTACTATCAAAGAGCAATGGTTTACCTCATTAAGAGCTCTTTGCATTTCATTAATGACAGGGAAATTGGCGTTAACCTCACCCGTGGATATTTTCACAGAGTCTAACAATGGCGACACCTTCAATTGGAGTCACACCCCTGTGTATCTAATTACGTACTGGTGTAGAGATAAGGTTGTCAAAGGCTCTGTCATGCCTTATAATTCAGCTCAGACTCATCAAGAGTGTTGATAATTAATACTGTCTTCCCCAACGGCATCCAGCTTGTACATAGTTTTTAATGGTCTTTTGTTTCATTAAGTTTGTATTTTTTATTTGTGAAGCTGTGATGGGAAAATTGGTCATTCATCCCGAGCCCTCCATGACTTATTGTGGCGGTCTGCTGTGGTTTCTCTGTTTGAGTATCTGAATAGTTTGAAACAAATGGGATCCTGATCTCCAAATGCCTCCACAGTCACCAAATACCGAACATGGCTTGAGGAACCATGTTGAATGAAAGCTGCATGCTAACTGTCAGCCCATGTCCAAGCCCCTGCCTCTAATAACACCAGAAGATGGTAAATATTGAATATTTACATTTGCTTACTCCATCTCTGCCTGGTTGACGATATGAATCAATATGAATCAGAGGGCCTTCCGATCAGCCTGTTCTCAGCTTCCCGCTAATCCATTTGTTGATCCAGCTTTATTAACATCCTCACCTCTTTGTTCCAAAAAGTCTCCATGCACAGTGTCATAATGTAAGAGAGGCACAGTTGCACCAGCATGGCTCACTGCATCTGGTTCAAGATGGTGTTTACAGTGGGAAGATGCGGTTGTGCACCCTTGAATCCACTCATTTCAAATGACATTTTAACTGTAATGCTCCAGTGTGCAAATATCAGTATAAAGCAGCAGAAACTTTTACTTGATTAAAACCTTTTCTTTTTTTTTAGTTCTTGTCTTGGGGGCTTTTACCCAATAAAGCTGTGTTATTTACCTGGATTATGAGGCCACAATGGGCGCTACAGTGCAATATTTTATTAAATTCACAGCTAGATAAGAGTCAATGGCAATCAAGCTACATGTTTTCCACCCGAGGAATCACACGGATTGATCCCCTTGTATGATTAGAGCAGCAGAAAGTGGGAAAAGGATTAATATAACCATGACATCCTGCTTATGGCAGAGATGCTGATAAATCCTCTGCCAGTCTTCTCTCCTCTTGTTCTCCGTCTTTGGTATTTAGAAGCGAGAAATGATCCATAGATCATGACATGTAAATTATTTAGTACACAAGCATCTAAGTGCCTCAGCTTGCAGTTTTAATTACTCGTATTAGCGGCTAAAGGCTCTCGCCTGACTAATTCTATCCACTTGCTCTCAGGAGTTGATGATGCGGAGGCAGGCAGTTCTAACGCTCACATGCACGCACATGAAAAATACAAAAAAACAACAGCCCCACAAACACACGCACACAAGCTGCTTCTCCACATTTGCGTAATGTGACAGGTCTATTATTACACAGTAAGCCCACGGGAGCACTCAATAAACACCTATTTCTTCCTGTAAATCCCCCTGTCTCCGCCATGCTGCTTACACGGCTCTCCCAAGGCACACAACACCCTCTTGTCTCTGCCGCTCTCTCCTCTCGTGCTCCTCTCCTCTATGGCAATATCCCCCCTTCTGAAAGGCATTTATACACTGACATTTGGAATACAAATAAAGAAACGCGGACAAGCAGAGGCGGAGAGGATTACAGAGGCCCGTGAATCTGACAGTTGTTTCGCTCGCACACACACGTACATAATGCATCTTCACACAGTCTGCACTCACACACAAACACATGCACAGTGACAGTTAAAGTTTTGCATCACAAGAAGTGACTTAGTGCAAGTCTCTGCTCATCAGGAGGAGCAGAGCAAAGCGGGACGTAACAGCAGTGTTTACTTGTTGGTAGGTATTTAATTGACCCAAACACACTCACCCATCGTGCATCGTCCTTCTACCACATCACCCCCGGGTTCCCCCGCTGACGCAGCCTGCACTTCCATACGTCAGGGGGTACTCATAACACAACCAGAACCCTCCCTAACACTGCTCTAGCGTGTGAGTTGGGTGCTTGGCCATGTGAAGGAGGCCCCTGACCTTTCCTCTTGGTAGTTAACTTCCAGTTCCATTCTGGAGAGCTTGCCCCGAGCAAGTGTTGCTGCTACTGTGGCCCTTTCACACTGTCAAGCTGTGAATACCTTTTTACAAGACTAATGACCCCGGTTTCATCCACACAATGCTCAGCTGCTGATGAATGAAAATACTAAAAGTTTTACGGTTGGTTTATGGATCGTGTGGAGATGCTGGTTGAGCTGTGTTTTCTGCACATTTGGAGCTTTCTGCCCAGGCTAGACTGACTGTGGCCATCTGAGAAGTGTCACACTTTTAAAGGTCAACTCCCCACGTTTCACCAGTCAGCCAATATCATCTCAATGGCAGCACTCATTTGCTTACTGGCTCTCATCCGGAACGCACATACATATAGATGCAAGGAAAAGGGCTTTGACGCTAGGTTTGAGTATAGGTTAGCTGACTCCGGCGTGCATGGCTAAAGGATGCTAGTTCACATTTACATTTATGAATATATCTTTCAGCTGCATCCCCTCTGGTTGGATCTGAAAATAGAGAAAAATTATCACAGCGAAGGGGAAAAAGAGTGGGGGAAAATATTATGTTATTCATGAGGAAAACTTCTGTTGACTCTGAGAGAGAAAGAGAGAATAACGTCAGCACATTTTAAGTCAAACACCCTTGGTTACTGCTTTTGTTACCAGAAAACAAGATTTTCTTTTTTTTTTTCATGTGCCGTCTCCCTCCCCTTTCCTTCTCTTTTTTCCTTGCTTTTACAACACCTACAGGACAAGATTGCTAAATTGCGAGGACAGAGTAGGTTCATCATTGTGATGCAAAAGAAGTTGAAATGCAACCCCAAGGCGAGGTAGCTGAGTTTGAGGGATCAAGAGAAAGTGAGAGGGAGGGATGAGAAAAAAAAAGTAGCTCAGACCTTTGATGTAGCAGCAACAAATTTACCTTGTGACAGAAGATACATGGGTGCAATAAACGAGTTATACCAGCCCTTACACATGCAATCAGATGATTCTGGCCAGGGTGTTAATTGGATCCTAACCGGCAGATCTGATACGCCAGGGCCCCGGTGGTGAGGGGGAAAGCCTTTCCAAGTGATGAACTATAATTCACTGAGCTGCTTGAAGCACTTGTAATTTACTGTGTGTCACTGATGAAGAGGCTGATCCAGTGGAGGCCATATTACCTGCAACATCAGAGGAAAATGCCCCCCCAACACACACACACACACACACACCTCACCTGCTCTCTCCCTCTCTTTCTATTTCAACCCCCTTCTCTCTCTGCACTTTTTAATTCCCTCCCTTTCGCTCTTTCTGCCGCTCCTATTTACTCTTGAACTATGTGCACCTGCAGGGAGGCATCAGTCGGGAGTGAATTGTGCCATTTTAGAGATAAGGGTGTGACGGAGCACACTGATAATGACACAAACAATGTGCCCAAGTTATGTTGCAAAGCCACGCTGGTGTACACTACAGTCAAGAGGCTTAATCAGTAAGTTTCTTCATGTGGAGATAAATCAATATGGAAATTGTGCTAAGCCCGTCCCAATCTCCTCAGGCTTTCTTATTAGATGCTTTTACATGATGGGTCCTTATGTTATGATAAATTGTACTTCCCAAGCACTGCTGCCAAACTGCTATAGAAATTGATTTAGGAAAACATTCAGTAATCTACTTAGCTTCAGTCCTGACAATCTAGAGTATTGATCTCCCTAAGCTGAACATGCATTTGAGTGAGGCTTACATGCATGCGTGTGTGATTTTTACAGAGTAAACACACATGCACTATTTGCATATCACATGCTTGAACTCGGGAGTCAGACGCTCACCAGTCCAGCTTGCCCTGTTGCCCCGGTGGCCCTATAGTAGAGCATCCCAGCTATCAATAATGATCTGGCCACATTGGGCAGTAATTGGCGAGTAAGAGTGGTCAGAAATCTACAAGCTCGGTCCAGTACCACCGTGAGGTGTTGAGGCCATTCAGATGAAATAGGGAGCGGTGGCGGTGGTGATGGAGGGCTTTCTCCCTTCTTGATCTCTTTCTGTGTGTGTAAAATGAAGCCAGTGGCTTAATTAGCACCAAAGATCCAAAGTAATTGGCTATGAGGAGCCTTCCGTTTCTCAATGCATTTATCTTAGCAGTGTCAGTGGCACAGTCCAGTCCCCTGTCCAGTGTTACAGGAACATCTGTCACTGATAACCACTCCACCATGTTTGTGGCTGCCATCTCATCATCAGATATCCCCCTGCTTATTATCACTAAGTGATTTGTATGGAAGGGAATGGAAATAAAAGGAATCCCTCTCTTTGAGACTAATTGTTTAAGTTTGAACTCTGATACTAGTTATCTGCTGCTTTTGATAAAAGCTGTAAAGATAAAGTGCGACACAGTGAAGTGCATTTGTCCATTCATCAGGACAGTGAGCAGTACGGTGTGGAGACGCAGTGTTTTACATCTAATGCCAGAATGCCCAGTTAAATCAAATATAATGAGAGAGTGGTCTGCCAGATTTGGCCGGGAGGAATACCTGAGTTTGACCTTTTCAGTATTGGAGAGGGTGACACCAGAGCGGTGTAATGATCTGCTTATTCTGGTGAGGGCCCCACCAGTGTTTTTACATCATGAGCCAATTTAAAGGTCATTTGTTTTGCTCTCCAACTTGGAGGGCAAACCACATAACTCCACAGTCCGTGTCAGCCTATCTCATTGTTCTTTTTAAGACTAGGTACGTCAACTAATAAGGAGTTCAGTGTTTTTTCAGAATGCCTGTAAAGTAGGGGTTACATTCAAATGGCAAGCTATTTTTTTTGCATAATTTGCACCATTAGAACCTTTTCAGTAATGAAGGTACATCAGCTGCAGCTAATTTCAAACAATTGAATAAATCCCATTAATACTACTTTAACACCAGTCCTGGAAATACATCCTTTCCTTTCTGGATAACAGAGAAACAGAGGCGCAGCCCAATTGGATATCGCGGCTCCTCTTCGGCGATAGTCTATTCACGGTGCGTGGATGTTTACGCCACTGCCGACGTCTTCTAAATGCTCATTAATTTTATCCCTTCGTGGCGAAATCATTTCAAGGAGAGGCAATTCAGCCTCCTGTTCCTTTCAATTCACCGCTCCCGTCAATCAAGCCCTCCTGCAGTATCCTGCAGAATGGAGGTGTTATATTCCTGCAATTATCATGTCATATACTCGAAAATGTAAATGAACGTGTGTGTAAAATTAAATTTATGGGTTGTCAGTGAAGAATAAGAACCAGGAGAGCAATTACTTATCTGCTTTCATCTTGGAGCCTCTGATACGTCAAGCAGAAAAGCATGCAGTTAAATGCTGGAATTAGCATTGTGCTGCACTTCACAATGGATGTGGGCCAGTGCCTTTTCTCCCCGTGCTTTCTTCCTGCTGCCTTTTCTCTCTTTTGCACCCCCCCACCTCTTTTTTTTTTTTCTTGTTTGGAGCAGGGATTAAATGGAGGTGATTATCACCTATTATCTTCATAAAAAGCTAATGAAAGCAAAAAAAAGAGACATTTTGTATTTTACAACCTGTTGTTTAATGTCCGTTTATTTTTCGTCTCTTCTTAATGGAAGACAGGTTCGTTTAATTTCTGCATCACTCCTTTACAAGTGCGTGGCTTTGAACGCCTGCATTTCCACCACCTGTTCAATGGAGAAACAGTTTGAAGCATGATGCGCAATTTATATTTAATTCTACTTTACATATTCATGCGCATACATTTGAGTTAAATCCTATGCATCTACGCCTGCATCCCTTTTGTGAACCAAAACATCTTTGAGCCGGCACCCAATTAATAGTTTTAATGAGTGCATCTCTTGTGTTGTTTCTATGCTGCACTCGTGCCATTGTAATGGCAACCAACACAAAACCAGGACTGACTGTGGGGGTAATTACTTACCTTGCAAATGTGCCTTAAAGGGTTAATAACATTGAAGGTGTAAGCACAGCATTTGCATAATTACACACGGACTGTTTAATTTGCAACTTTTGACGGCTTTTGTTCAGCGCTTCGCTTATTGTGAATGCAATTCCTCTTGTGCTCTTGCATCGAGGAGTCCAGAGAAGAAAAGAGATGTACCACAACATCCTCCTCCTCCTCCATCTCTTCCACCTTAGATGGAGTCCCTTCTCTCTAAGACTCTAATGAACAATGGAGGCAGGATTTGTTTGAATATGAATATGAATGTGCAGCGGGGCCGGCTGGAAGTTGACCTTCAGCTGTGATTTTCAGTTCATCAGGATTAGTCAAGGCGGGCGATCAGGAGCCACTAATGCATAATGACTTCTAAAATGAAAAATGTGTAGTGACCATGCAAATGTCTCGGCTAATCAAAGAGGGGGGAAAACCTGGGGTGGGGGGGGCGGGTGTCGAGGAGAGGAGAGCTAAACAAGGACGTGTCAAGGCCTGACAGAGAGAGAGAAGGAGGGGAGGAAGGAGAGACATGCATGGAAAGTAATCAAGCCAGCTTGATTAGCTGGAGACGAGGACAGGGATGTCTTATTGGCCCCTTGACACGCCATATAGGCGAGCAACTGTCATGGAAGCGCCATGCCAAACACTGTTGCAATTAGAATCAGTGAAGGTCTTACTACATGTTGATGTTTAACTGTGTTAAATTGTCTGTTCAGAAAAAGTGTTGCATGAAAACATTGTTGTGACAGAAACAAGTAAACTCGTGTGTATCTTAAACCGATTCTTTTTTTAAAGGTCACACTGACAGAGATGCGAGTTTCGTCAAGTGTGCGTCTCAAGTTAACAAACTGTTGAGCCTTGGTATCGTTGCTCATTGACTTTGTTTTGGGAAAAAATAAGCAAAAAACGTGTTATCTTTTCTCCACCAAAGTTGTTCAATTTTTAAGCAGCCGTGAGCAGCTGAAGCTCCACAATGAAACCGTTAGCTTGCACTCCCCTGTTAGAATGTGTGCAATCAAAGACAGTGGAGAAATATATCGTTTTTCTATTGATCTGCTGCCTCAGAACTCACATGCGCTGACGCCTGACGAAGAATTTGGAAGAAATACAGGATATGTATCTTTGTTTTGTTTTGGTGAAGTTCTGCTGCAACTTGACTTCTTGTATTTGAATCATTATCGCCTTTAAAATGACACTTTTTTTTCTTAAATGATACATCGACAGAAACCAAATAACACTCAGGTTTCTGGATCCTTTTGTTTTAGAAAGAAATGCACGATGTTCACGGCAGAACGCATCTAAAAAGTCTACCTCTCCTGTTTCATAAATGTTTTCCTCCCTTCAAAGATAAAATAATGCTGAAGGTGTACTCCCAACCCTAAGCCACGGCCCGTGGTATTATACTGATTGTGCCTGTCATGCGTCCACTTCATCAGTGTAGTTTTAATCAACTTTGGAGTTGTGCATTTTCATGCTGTTTCACAATAGCAGCACTGATAGGCACACTAAAGTGGGGGAGTTCAAGGGTCCTGCTAATTAAGGTCTATGTCTATTTAAATCCCCTGCTTTTCCCAGCAGAGTGAAGGCAGGAAAATAAGATGAGCAACACAAAGGCACAGCACCCATCTGTCCTTCAGCATCTCCTCTAGGCTGCCAAACGTCACAGCCATGAGAGGCCTGCTCTCCCTACCTCTCAAACCTCCAATTACCACAGTCCCTGCAGACCCACACCACTATGCCTGATGCATTTTTCTAATGCTCTGTTTTTCAAACTTTCTCCCATCTTTCTCATCTCTCCATCAATTTCCCACCCGCTCTCTCATTGTTTACCCCATCTCTCCTCCCTCAATTTCCCCATTTATTGCGTCGTGTTTGTCTTGTCCCTCTACTCTTCCACCCCAACTCTATTCCAACTTCCATTGCTTCATCACTCCTCATCCATTGCCCAGGTTCCAGTGTCAGTGGCCATGATGAGTCCCCAGGTGATCACGCCGCAACAGATGCAGCAGATCCTCCAGCAGCAGGTGCTTTCCCCCCAGCAGCTGCAGGCCCTGCTCCAGCAGCAGCAGGCTGTGATGCTGCAGCAGGTAAATATTAATGGGATCAAATGTATAAAGTTAGACACTAACATGTTGTAGATGCAGTGGTGGGGTGGTATGCATTGGATCAGAAATGCATATTTACCTTCTACACATACAAATCTGTGCTACATGCCGCTGTATATAAAGTTTATTTTAGCGCCTAAACATTGTCGCGTAGCCTCACTGTTAGAACACCAAAATGCACACATTCATCCCCACGCAGCCCTGAGTCATTCCTGTGCTAGCGTTACAGCCACAAGCCACTCATGCCAGCTGAACACGGTGTCCTTGACACGCTTACCGAGAGGAAACTGAAATTGACGTTCTTGTTCGTGTCACCTCTAATTAACCGTCTCTGGTGTGTCGCTGGTTCAATTCCCTGACAAGCATCCATCAGGGACTGAGAGAGTAGGGCACCAGAAGCTGAATGATAGGTGATGGATGATGTAATATTTGGAATCGAGTTGAGAAAGCACACACTTGGCAAAGCCTCGTGTCATCGTTGAAATCCATTTCTCATTTTTTAGATTTGATTAAGAAAAAGAGAATAGTTTAATTAAGAATGTCAGTCATTCTGATTATCCTTCTTCATTAAGTGCTTGAGATTTGCTTTCTGCGCAATTGCATGTGATTGCCCATCCTTTTTACAGCAAGTAAAGCAATTATCTAACATGTATTTTGGCTCAACAGTTCTGATTTTCACAACACCATATATTACAATAACTATGTTGTTAACTCGGTCAGTCTTAACACAGCAAAGTTAATCATCTTCAAATCTATAATCCAGAACATCTTTCCTCAATCCTAAATCATCAGGGATCACAGCGAAAACCTGCATACAACAAAGTTTTATTATTGATTCGTGTAGTTTATGTGACCACAGCAACAATTTTTCACTTGCCCCTAGGGCTCCCATTCATTTTTAACATCACTGCCTGTTAAATCATGGGCAGTTACTCTCTCAGAGCATTCAAATGGTCTGCTTCATGGACTCTCTTCCAGGACAAACACCCATCTGAAGATGACTTGAAAGAAAAGTGAAATGAAAGTTTAAATAGCTATAGTACTCCGTGTATTCAAGGAATCAGTTCATTGTTGTAAGCCTGATCCTAAGAGGGTTTACTCTGTTTATTTCACCCACTCCAAAGGAAGCACGTGCCAAATCCAGAGTTAATGTGATGGATCGCTGTCGCTGTTTCACTGTTTGCCAAGGATTATCAGCGGTTGATAATTAGATCATCTGGAGATGAGCACCTTAAAAACATCCATTCACTCATTCTTGCCTGTGTCTTTCTGTTTGTGTCCACAGCAACACCTGCAGGAGTTTTATAAGAAACAGCAGGAGCAGCTTCATCTACAGCTTCTCCAGCAACAGCACCCCAAGCAGGCTAAAGAGGTAGATGTGACGCCATGCAGCGTTTCCCAAACAGTCAGAGATTTAAGTGACATGGAAGTGATAGAAAGGGATACTCAACATATGCCAAGTACCCACAGAGTCTGTTTAATTCGGATAAAAAAAAAACCATCACCAACTGTATTCCTGATACTGTTCCTGTTCCTATCAATGAAAATGGAGGGGCTGACCCACTTAATTCACTGTTTCGGGTGACGTTTGAACACACTTTGGTATTACTCACTGATTTATAGGAAGGGGACCAGAGACAAAGGGTCCTGCATCTAACCCGTTAATGAACCGTTTTTTGTGGGCGCACAAACACTCAAACACTTGCTCCGCCACTAAAGTTACAATTTACGCCGCTCATAAATCACGGTGACAGGCAGCTGGTCGACAGACATGGCTTTTCTTTTCCTGGCTATCACAAGGGAAGAGACAGGCATGACAGCCTCGAGCACATTTGCGTAACGGTGTTGATGCTGAACCTCATGAGCAAGTCTAGGGCCACATCCAGACAACAGTGGAAGCAGTAAAATTGATAAGGAAAAAAAATGGCATCTCATAAACACAGACACACTCAACCTTTATTTATTTATTTCATGCTCTTTTCTCTCCTCAAGCAGCCTATTATGCTGCCCCAACAGGAAGTTGCAACTGACCTCCCGGCGGCATTGTTTCTGTTTGGATTTGTGAATAGTTTTTCAGGGGCCTCGCCATCAAATATGGAATAGAAATTGCTCTCTTATTTCTCTTGAGGCGCGTTGTGGAGGGTTGTGGAGGGCAAACTGCCTCCCTCTAACATGCCATTACGCAGCCTGTTTTCCAGTGAGCGCATCACAAGTTTTACCCCTCCCCTCCCGCCACCTGCAGACTTTCCCAGGTGCACCGTGATACCATCATACGGAAGCATGTGTGCGACATGCTGCATGCACAGACCCCACACATGGGTCTGTGCATGAGAGAAACACTGAAAAGCATTCCAAAAACAAAGACATTCCATTTAATCTAATAATACAGCCAAGTTACAGTCTGAGAGGCCATGGAATTATATAACCGTTTGCGATCTGGCACTACTTTATAGACTTGAAGATATTTGCTCCTTTCTGTCTTGCTTTGTTGTGGTTGAGTTGGATGTTTTTCATTTTATTGTTGTTTGTGCTGTTGTTTTGCACGAGCCTTATGCAACTGTCTGTGCATTCCTGTGCACGTGAGGCTGCGCATCCTCATTCTGCCAGTGCCTCTGGTCACATAAGCTGCAACAGACCATCAGTGAAGGCGAGACAATTAACTATCAGGGGTGGGAGAAGGGGGGATTATACCAGAGGCTTAGTATCACACACGATCACAAGCCACATACACTGACAAGCTTGAGAGCCGGTCTGTCGGCATTGCTTTGTGGCTGTTTGTGTGTGTGAGCTCACGCACACGGAGAGGAGGAGGCAACATTGTTGTGGAACAGTCCAAAAAGCAGGAAAAAGACTGAGTGAGCGCAGACAAAGAGGTAGAGCCTGTAGAGTCACAGAGGAAGAAGCAGAGAGGTGTAGCTGAGGTCACAGCAGATGCATCCACTCACACACCAGGCAGAGCTCACTCAACTCTCAGCTGTTAATTCCTCTGTAATTTCCACTCCCTCTTCTCCTCTCTCCTCTTCTGCTCCTCTCTTCCACCTCCTCCTCCTCTCTATAGCAACAGCAGCAGCAGCAGCAGCAACAACAGCAGCAGCAGCTGGCTGCCCAGCAGCTCGTCTTCCAGCAGCAGCTCCTACAGATGCAGCAGCTCCAGCAGCAGCAGCACCTGCTCAACATGCAGCGCCAGGGCCTGCTCTCACTGCCTGGGCCCGCTCCGGGCCAGGCTGCCCTGCCCGGACAGACCCTGCCCCCACCAGGTAAGCAGGCCATGGGAATGGGTGATGGAAGCAGGGATGCAGCTGTGCTGATCTTGAGCACATGACCTGCAGCTGTTGTTGTCACATACTTTCTGTGATTAGTCTGGATTTCCATCTAGTATCTTTAAACCTGTCCGTCTTTCTGTTTTCATCTTCTTGTCTTTGTTTTTCTTATCGGTATGCACCTGTGTTCCTGTTGCACACACTTAGCTTGCACATCTTTAAGTATATCTGTTTGTCTGGCTTCTCCTCATTGGTATGCTCCACTGCTATCCAATTTGTCCTTAACTCTCCACATGAATGTTTGGTTTAGTCTTTGATTCTTCCTTTCCCTCTTCTCTTTCTCCTTGTTTGATTATTGCTTTCTTTGTCTACCTCTGTTTTTCTCGCAGCTCTGCTCTGCCAGTGTTCGTGTTTGTTGTTTCCGTCTCTGTTTTCTATTCCCCCGCTCCCCAGCCTCCTCCTTCTTTCAGTAGTTGTTGTTGTTGTTTACTGCCTTGACTGAGAACCTGGGAGAAGCAAAAGAGATTAATAAAAGGACACACAGTGAGGGAGAAGGGAGAATAGGCTCCATTTTCTCCTCCAGAGCCAAGTAAACACCCATGTTTGCTGTTTATCACCAAAATGGCGGAAACAGGAGATAACAAGCAGGGAAATGTTTGACAGAAATCACAGGAGTGAATAATGTCTAATTAGTTTCCAAGCTGAAAACAAATCTTGTGCATCTAACATGGAACATTTCCTAGTTTTTACATATTCACAACAGAGCGATGCGTGCGAGCTGCTATCAGGCCGAGAAGTGAAGTTCAGATTGAAGTTTTATAGCGAGGCATTACAGTGGCAGCGTCACTCACAGAGACCCAGGCCTGTTAATCATCTGCATGCAGCTTCTCCGGTTGTTTAAAGAGTCGAGCCTTTTGTTTCCTGCAGAATATTGGGCTTTTCATTTCGCACTGATATGAACGCTGTGTAATGTAATCCCCTTTTCTCCCTCTTGATGTAGGTGGCTTGAGCCCCGCAGAGCTCCAGCAGTTGTGGAAGGATGTGACCGGAGGCGGCGGCCACACCATGGAGGACAACGGCATCAAACACAACAGCGGCGGCACCGGCACTGGGACCGGCGTGGGTGGCGGCGGCTTAGACCTCTCCACCAACAACTCCTCCTCAACTACCTCCTCCTCCAATCCCGCCAAAGCGTCGCCGCCCATCTCTCACCACTCCATCACCAACGGACAGTCGCCCGCCCTCAACCACAGAAGAGAGCGGGAAAGAGAAAGGGAGCGAGAGAGGTAAAATAATTGAGTTGTCATCGGCCTACCTTCTCCGTACGACACGAAGAAAAAAGACAGAGAAGATCACAGCGGCATGCTGGCACCCATCACACAAGCTTGTTGTTGTGCCACGACTCATTGTAGAAAACATCAGAACTCCAGGGAAAACAAGGTGTTTTGTTTATTTTTGCAATAGTTTATTAGTGTCTTGGTAATATTAAAGAAAAAATAAGAGGCTTATTCTCCCAAGGGAACAGTGAACACACTTAGCCTGCACACACGTATCAAAAGCAGGAAGAAGAAGCCACGCACTCACAACAAGCCTCCCTGGCAGAGAAGACAAGGTAACCCCTTGTACATTAAGTATTTAGCGCTTTCTCTCTTTTTTTCTCTTTTGAAAATTACCTTCCTTGCGTGCTCGTCATGTAAACAGAATATGTGATGCCTTGAGTGGCGTTTCCAGGATGTTTATCCTTGTGACAGCGTCTTTTATAAATGCACCCGGCACCGAAACACTGACTGTTCACATATCTGCCTATCTGCCCATGCATTATTCAAAGGCTTTTCTTGGGCGATATTATAATAAGGACTTAGGGTGGAGATGTGTGTGTCTGTGCGGATGTTTGGTGGAGTCTCACACTGGAGGTGGAAGTGCTGTGTAATTGGTTTAAAGTAGATGCTATCTCTCCAGTACCACTAAAAGGAGGCTTGAAAAAGATATCTTTTGGAGGCAAGACAGAGAGAAAGAGAAAGAGAATGAATGAGCGGAGAAGGAAGAAAGGGAAAACAAGACTTTTTATCTGCCTGTGTCCCGAGGGGTGTGCGGTGTCTCATAATGATCGAGCAAGGAATATTGTCAGGAGCGCTGCTTACCAACATGCCACGGATCAATGTGGGGGAAGCCCCTCTGTAAAACTCAGCGTGAGCTCTGCCGGCGCTAACGCTCGCATGTTGTCATCGACCACACACATTCAAGCACAGGCGGAACCTACGAGCAGCCAAACTGCACAGCACACACACACACACACACACTCTCACTTAGGTTTTCACACGCAGACACACACACCATTGCCGAGCCTAAAGGTTAAACTGTCATCTTTAATAGGATGTGCTGTCTAGGCAGGGTCGTAACTTATTTGGGTGCCATTTGAAAAACGCCAGAACACCCCTGCTCTCCCTGTCCTCAAAGAACATAAGTTACACAGAGTATTAATCTCCTGATGAAAATTATACGGCTGTCTGGATTTTTAATGTTGACTTGAAAGCCACGCCTCCTCTCCTGATGATGGCTGTACACGATGGGATGGTGACTTTGGCACAGACAAAGCTGCCGCTCGTTCTGGGTTTCTCTTAGCTGAACTTTGAGTTCATGCAGTTTGTATTATAGACTGAATTTGCCTCTTTTTTTTATGGCTCTAAGGCTGTGTTTCTCTTGTTTAGTCTTGGTTACTGAACAGCTGAATTGCCCACTGCTGAATCTGCTGAATCTTTTGATCTCTTTCCACTTGATTGCAACCTCATGTAAATCATCTCCAGGCAGTTTTTTTTTTTTTTTTTTTTTTTTTTTTTTACGCTGCCCTGCCCCTCTCATTCTTCAGACCTCCCTCCCCTCCTCATTTCCTTTTTCTCGTTTGCTCATTTTCTTTCCCTCTCTTTTTTCCCCCCTTCTTTTTGGTCTGCTTCTAGTTCACTACATGAAGAAAGCGGAGGAACTCACCCACTGTATGGTCATGGCGTGTGCAAGTGGCCCGGCTGTGAGAACATCTGTGAGGACTTTGGACAGTTTTTGAAGTAAGAACGTGCTCTTATGACTAAGATGCAATTCTGGATGTTTTTTTTTTTCTCTTCTTCTTTTTTTTTTTTTTTTTTTTTTTTGAAGCACACAAAAGTTGCCCCCTTCACTCAGTGCACTGCCTCCTCTCTCTGTGGCCTTCCAAAGAAAGCAACTTTGCCTTCCACAGAGCACATTTTGACCTTCTAGACAGCTACCTGACAGGGTTCTGCTCCCCCAAAGCACGATTCACACCAACTCTTATCCATAACAAATTTCCTTCCAAGCATGGAGGGGCCTGATAGGTTTGTGAAAAAGTGTCAAAAGCTAATGGCAACTCGCACGGCCGCACACTTACCTTCACAACAAAAGCCCCCCATTCACTGTTGTCATGGTGCAGGCGCCAGAGCAAATGAACTCTTCATGCTCCATCAACAATTTAGTTAATTAGCTCATTTGTAATTGGCCGGCTTTGTTGCCAGGATGTTAGTGGGGGGACATCAAAGGAAGAAGGTGTTTGCAGCACTGCCGATTACAGGTTATCACATTGCCACTCACCGAGAGTCTCTCTCCCTCCCTCTTTCCCTGGCTCCCTGCTCTCACACAGAGAAGAAAAGAAAGGGAAAGCTTTAATTTGAATATTCTAATTAGATTTGTAATTAACTGTGAAATAACGATCTGGTGAGTGTTTTTCATGGGCTGTAAATGTCCATGTGAATTCACATAAACTCTTGAAATCAGGACATTGTTCTGGCTTATTTTCCAACTAATGCATTTCTCTACAGTATTGACTGTAATAAGGTGCAGAAATGTACTGATACAAGAAACTGGTCCACCCATGGGGAGCTGCTGCAGGATTTAGGTCAGGTTTTTGCTAATTCAAGCAGCTTGTGATTTAAAGCTAAAAGGAGTATCTTTGGATTGAAATGAGCATAATAAACTGGTATTTACCAGTCTTTCAAAGACTCAGCCAGGCAGTATATTAGGCTCAGTTTTCACACGCTGTCAAGCCATATAAGACACTTAAAAGAGCTATAATTGACAGCAGTGGATTTAAATGAATCAGACGTGAATATATATTACAACCACAGCCTGACAAGTGTGTTTGCTTATTCCCTTTGGAAAATGTGACGCAAACATGTCAGTGTCAGTGTCAGTGTTGTAGAGTGGGCATAGCACATCTGTAGGCATCATCTGCTGCAGCATGATTTCAGAACTGACGCTTACAGAAAGCCAGTTTGCTGTGCACTATCCACTGTGGAACCTGGACTACATCCGCTCCAGTTCAGGTAGGACAGTTTGCCTTGCAGCTTGGGAGCAGATGTGATTCAGCAAGCCTGCATCGGATTAGCAGGTTTTCTTATATCGTGTCCTATCACCTCAGCACACTAACTTAAGGAAGGCATCAGTCTATTCCTTTACACCGTGCGCTTTGTTCACACTGAAGTCTGTGTGCTCTAAGGATACTGTGTCTAGGTAGCTTAGCTGGTTACTCAGGTGAGGGCCAGAGATACACTGCTTAATGCGATGTGTGTGCCTGTGAATCCTGTAAGCTGGTAAGCCTCTGCAAAAAGGATGCAAACTGAAAGAGCGAGGAAGACGGAGGGAGAGAAAACAGGTAGATTTCCAACTTGAAAGCAAGCGCACAGGTTGGCAGACAGTTTTGTAAGAACACTTTCCAGAACATCGGCTGCTACAGAACAGCATCTTGGTTCAGCACCCCACCCATAGTGTAACCCAGCCAGCACATGAAAACAGACACCGACAAAGAAGGCAGGCTCGTCATTAGAACAAAGATGGCTGCTCGGCGGCGTGCCTCGGAGCAGTGATTGTAGGTGTCAGAGGGAGTCCTTTTATGTTCCCAGAGATGCCAGTAGACTACACACACACTGACACGCACGGGCACAGTTTAAACGGGGTTACATAAAGTGGGTGTCAAATTTAGATGACAGTTTAGATGTTGGTAGTTGGGTGGAGCGGGGAGGGGAGACCCGAGTCAGGCTGGCATCTCGCAGCTCGCTGCAGGAGCTCGGCTCAGCGGCAGTGACACGTTTAGTCATCTATTGTTTTGTTGCATGAAGAAACTTGTCAGGATCAGCATTTAATAGCTCTTCACTGCGCTTTAAAGTGTTCTCACCTGGAGAAGGTAGCTGCAAGGTGGCTGGCACCCTGAATTAGCTCTGTGAAGTTGAAAATGAAAAAGCGTCGCCAGGACTGTTTCTTAAGTGGTGGGTGTTACGGTTTGTGGGTGTATTTGTGTTAGTTACAAGACAAAGAGGAGTGGCACGTTGATGCTGTGAGCTGTTTTTGAGGGAAGCCTTTGGTAAAGAAAATCCAATTAATGTTGGCACATTTAGATTCTTATATGCACCTTTTTTCTCACTGTATGAGGCCATATTTGTCTGTACAATATCTCTCTTGCTCACCACAGATTTTGACTTGAACACTTTGCTGATTATTTCAAAACAAAACCCCCCCCACAAACATGTATATATTCAATCCCGCTAGTTTGGCTTTTCACCTTTTGTTTCCCTTTTAAATGATTGTCGTTGACTATCTGTACATAAACGGATGCTTGCCACACCGGCCACACACACACACACACACTTAACTCCTCAACTTTCTGTCACCGCTCTGCTCTCCTTATTACTGGCAGCAAGGCAGGCTCCATGTTAAAATGGCAAGCTCAGCCACTAACCTGAACGTTGGTGTCTGTAACCCGCTGCTAATTAAACCCACAAGGCAGCAGCCACATGTCTCAGTTTCTATATAATGTACACATATGCACGCTGTGGAGGCAGGCGGGCACTCAGGCAACCCCCAGCCCTCCTCCACCCTTTCGCATGTCTGCTGCACTGTGACAAGACCTTTAAAAGGGAGGGCAGCAACTGTATGTGTGAGAGAGAATTTGTAAATATAGGTTTAGTTATTTATGTAAGTAGGTTTACAGTACAAACCCGGATAGATAGAAGTGTTGTGCAATGTATGTGTGAGTGTATGTGTGTGAGACTGGCTGATTTGGTGTTTGTGTGTCACATGCAGACAGTTTGGGGGCCTAACTTTCTCTGCAGGGCTTTCATAGCCCCTGATAATACACACAGACAATTAGCAGAAGTGTATCATCCATATATGCTGGCTTGAGTAGATTTATTATTGGGCCCTTAGTGGACGTTGATGGCCTATACATATTCATGTGAGCAGCTTTGGGGAAAAACCTTTGAGATCTTTTGTTCCCTTCTCTTTAAGGCAGACTGAAGGATGCAATAAAGAACAAATCCTTATCTGTGGCTTGAAAAACAACATCTTTGTCTCGCCTCTTCCTCACCTTTTGTTTATCACTCTCTTTGTCTTTTTTATTTGCTTTGATTTCTCTTCCTTGGCTACATCTTTCAGTCTCTATCTACATCTTTTCTCCCCTGTTCGCAACTCACATGGGTAGTTCCCTGAAGGGCATAAATCAATGTTCCTCTGGAATGAGCCGTAACAGTAAACATAAACAGTAGCCAGCCAGGCTTGATATTGAGACAAATATCAGTCCACCTCTGAGTTAAAGTGGTTCTACACAGGCGCTACAGTTCGGTCAATCCAACTTCTTCCATTTTTCACCTTCAGATTATATAGATTTAGCTATAACTTAAGCAAACAATAGACAGTGGAGTTCAAGATAATAGTGTAATGAAAATGTTCGTGTGTGAGAGACAAACAAGAGAAGATGTGGAAGGGAATATGATAAGAGGTAATGTAAGGGGATTTTGATGTAATTAAAACTGATTTGTAGTTCAGAAATGATGGAAATAAAGAGGAAAATACTCTTTCCCCACATTTCAGTAAATAAGACTTTCTTTCGTTATCATTTTCTTTCCGTCATGTGCGTCCGTCCTCCTCCTCCATTTGTCTTCCTTTGGCATTATTAATGCTCAGCAGAACATGCTGCCATTTGAATATTTCATAAATGCACGTAGTAATCTTCCTGTAATCGCCTTGCTAACTGGCCAGCAGTGAAATTGAATGTTGGAAGCTCGAACTGTCTAGAGGACTGTCGCGAGGCCCTCGCACACAAACACATTCAGATTGGCAAAATGCAAGAGAAACAAGCTGCTTGTCGATGAGAGGCGAGCTTAATAAAGATTCCCCCCATCGTCTTTGTCTCCTTTTTTTTTCTTTTTGTAATGAGGTATCTTCAGGGACAGCGAGCAGCCCACTCTGTGCTTTTGAAGCAGCTGTAATTCATGACACACGCCATACATCAAGTGCATAAGATAGCATTATGGGCAGTGAAATGAAAAGGGTATTTGCAACATTAGTTCCCTCATCCTGCAAGGGACGTGATTAAATGATTAATGAAATGCCCCCTTTTTGCATGCGCATTCTGAAACAGCAATTAGGCACAGGGTTGAAGAAAACCACCACTCCGTCCCTCCCCTCTGCCGCTGTCCCTCATCCCTCCCTCTGGCCTCCCCTCCTTCTTTAGTGCTACCTCATTCTTGATTTATAATGAAAAATTTCTGAGCACCAGACCTGAATGGCCACGAAAGCATAAGCAGGGACAAGATGAAATGGTTTTAAATGCGCACAGTCTAATTGAAAGGTACAGAGCTATTGTGATTACAAATGCTCTGTTCGGCTTTTGATTGACAGGCCGAGAGAAGCCGGCTCATCGGGTTGTCTTGTTTAGCACATTGCAGATAAACAAGAAGCGAGGGAGGACAGTGGAGGAGGATGTGGTGGGAGTGTGCGTATTTTTTTTGCGTGGCCAATCAGAGTTTGTGCAAGTTCACGATAATGTAAGCGAGTGTGTGTTCTTAGATAAAGTGAGAGCCAGAGGGGGAGATATTTTGTACTCCCTCTAATGCACTGGAGGCAGCGCTGTAAATGATCATTGAAGGGTCTGCAAGCTAACCTATAATTACTGGAGATAAAGTGGCAGCTCTGGCATTTCATAAGCATTCCTCCTCAAAGCTTGCTTTGTGAGTTTGTCACCAATGATCATTTAGATGGAGGCTCATTACCCAGCATCACAACACTTTGCAGAGCCCTTTTCGCCACATATTTGTGTTTTTCTGCGTGCGTCTGCCAATGCACGCTTTACCGGGACCGAAGGTCTGCCTTAATGGCGGAGCCTTTGTGTCCTACAGACGAAATCCAATCAAGACAAAAACCCTCATTGACTGCTGTGGCCGTCTGACTGCCTTTTTCTTCCAATGAGGCGAACACACCAGATATATTTAATATGTCTGCTGCAGGATAATGCACCTTGAAGTGAAGAGCTGCTTTTGTGTGTCAAATGTTGCTGGTGTTAAATTGTGTGTATTGTTTTCAGTAAATTAAGGCGACAAAGCCATTCTGCTGGGCCAGCATCTTTTATTCTCAGAAGAAAGCAGTGCTCAGGGTGGTACTGAAGTTAGCCATCTAAACTGGCGCAGGCCTATTGTCATGTTAAACATGGCACCACACACCATCATGTTACTTCTAATTACCTCATTTCAGAGGAGAACAATGGTTGCTCACTGGATCCTATAGATAATTGTCCCAGTATAGAAATATTATCATAAAGACAAAACATATCAACAGCGTTGATACTGTAATTATCATCCTCCACAATTCTGATCATGAAAGTGAATATAATTCGCTGTCTTCTTGTTAGATGTGACACATTTGATGGGTTATAATTTGGGGTGTAATATCTCTTATTGTCTGTCTGTCCCACCAGGCACCTAAACAGCGAACATGCCCTCGATGACCGGAGCACAGCCCAGTGTAGAGTCCAGATGCAAGTTGTACAGCAGCTTGAAATACAAGTAAGTTCTCTCAGGAGTGATAAAGAGAAAACGCCTTGTTGCATTCTTCCATTATCACCTTTTACAGCACCTCAGTCACAAGTTTTCCATTCAAAACTTTATTTTTTCAAGTTGTGGAAGCTGGAAAGAAGCCATATTGTGGTCTGCTTAACACTCCCAGACAAGCAGGACCTGCTGAATTCAACAAAGCCTCTAAACAAAGGAATCCTCAGGCCTTACAACGAAAGCCATTATGGCTGTTTTAATTGAATTAAGCCAATGCTTTATTTTCTGCTTTCTTTTTTTTTTCTCTTCTTCTTTCCAATTAATAGCGAGCGCATCTCTCCCAGTCTGCTGTGTTAATTAACTGCACTTTGCACCTGAAGAAAGCTCAAAAGGAGGGAACTATTTTCAGTAGGTGGAGCGTGACCTTATTAAGAAGTCATGCTGGCTAGATAATGAGAGTGCTGATTGAGCGACATTATTACTCAGCACTGGCGACATGCGCTGCTCTTCCTTTAGAAACAAATAGACATGTACGTTTGAAACTGGAAACATTCAGATGAAACCAGGCCTCACTTTAGGGGGATGGTTGGGTAGGAGAGAAAAAGTTCTCCCCTTTGCGTCCCAGACCTGCCGCTTTCCACACATATTTACCGTCTGCTCACTCGAACAGTTTGAAATGAACTGGCAGTAATCTGGAGTGCCTTGAAAGTAAATAATTATGTCAAATAAAACAGAAGATGGGTGTAGTTGCGTTTGTACGATTCTATTTCAGCAGCAGTTTATTAAAGTTTGATCTGTACAGTGTGGCTAATTACAGGACTGTCTGTCCTGTCTCTCCCTTTTACTCTATTCCTGAACCCCTTCATCCCCCTCTTTTTCTTTTTTCAACGAGAGCCGTCACCAGTAATGAGGCCCAGCTCTGTGCATGTGCACACGTGTGTGTGCTTACCTGCGTGTCTTTGTGTGTATTGGAGCCTTGTGTGTGCGTATGTATCAGGGGGGTGGGGGTGGTGGGGGGTGGGTGGGTGTTCAGCCTTTCACACGGTCCGGTCCCTGTCACTCCGTATGAATTAGATTGATGATAGGCACCGGCTGGGGCCACTAACTGGACTGGGGAGGCGGGGCCGCCTGGTACCCTGTTTGGAAGACCCCTTCACCTCCCGGCAGCTGCTGGCTACGCTCCATCCCCTAACAGTGTCCACAGGACTTTGAGCAGACACTCAGGACCACCTAATTTATGGCCCAACTAGCTTGTTACTGTCGAAGCCTGGCTGACCTAAATTCTTGTATTGACAAAAAGATGAAATGCTATTTGTTTTGCCTGACCTGTCTGCACCTTCTGCAGCTGTCTGTCCCTGGTCTCGTATTCCCCTTCCATTGCCATCGTCTTTTTTTCTGTTCTTCCCCTCCTTTCTAATCCACCCTAATGTACTCTCCCCTGTTTTTCTCTTCACAGCTTTCTAAAGAACGTGAGCGTCTTCAGGCGATGATGACCCACTTGCACATGCGGCCCTCAGAACCCAAATCATCTCCCAAACCAGTGAGTGCATATTGCTCTGCCCGCCGTAAACATGTCTGGCTCCGAATAAGACAGCCACACAGAAAATGAACAGTTTAACTGCGCAGTAGTTGAGCGAATGAGTGACAGAAGATGAAAGGAGGGGAATGGGATTTGTAATACAGAGTTACATCTGCTTCTTATCAGTTATTGTGCGCTGCGAGAGGACAATAGACTTTGGAAGTGTATTAGATGGCGGAGCGGCGGAGTCCTCGGCTGAAACAGCGGGGTCATTTCTTTGTGATAGACATAATAGCCAAAACAACCTGTTGGCTGCTGATGACTGTTTGGCTCAGTGGCCGCAGAAGCACTCAGGAGTGGAATGAGCAAGGAGAAGATGTGTCATTTTAAGAACAAACTGCTGAAAATAACAGCTGAGTGGAGAAGATGTTAACGTGATGAACACACAGAGAAGCTGAAATTGGCGACCAAAAAAAAATAGCCCAAAATCGTGAAAGGGAGTCATTGGAGAAGGAAAATGATGTCATTCTGAATTTTCTGTCTCTTGCCATTTACTCTCAGATTGAATGATTATGAATGCATTCATTCTAACCAGCATTTGAATTTGGTATTACGATGGTACATTTCTGAAAACATTACCCCCCCCCCTCGCTGCCAATTTTAGACGTTTTGAAATATTAGACAGCAAAACATTGTTAGCGTCTTCCTGCTGCTTAGTAAGTGCCTACTTTCAATGGAATATTTTTTCTCATCACCTCTCATCACAGAATGTAGATAATCACAAGATAGCATAATTATCCGATAATTCCATCAGGAATCAAACTCCCTTTTTATTATTCAATCTCTCTTTCTTCCTCTCTCCCTCTCTGTAGCTCTTTCTTTTTTTTTAATCTTCAAAACTCCAGCAGCTTGGTTCCATCTCGTCCAATAAAGCATTTGCAGCCTATAATCCACGCCTGAATATGAATGAATGATGCTAATGAAGTATTGCATTACATAAAGCACACATGAAAGAGCAGCTAATTGCATTTGATGGTGGGGGCAATTCAGACAGAATTCCTAAACGAACAGTTAAGTCCTCAGTTTTAAGGCTTCCCTGCTTTTTAACGGGAGGTAAGATGAAGATTTGTTGGGGGAATGACATCCATGTGTGTTTATCTTCTGTACAGAAGTGGTGAGATTTAACAAAACAGATGGTTGGTGGATTCCCAAATGGAAGCATGAATCACGGGGAATGGTTTATGGTTTAGCCCAAATGCACATATGAAGTCATGTAACAGAATGCTGAGAAGTTGACGTTTACACACACACACACACACACACACACTGGACTTACCGAACAACAGAAGCCTGTATAGACAGCACCATAGCAGCTCATTACAGCTGTGGGTATATGATCTGAAAACCCCTCCGTCTGCCAGAGTTTCTCAAACTTGACATTTTGGCGTATTTATCAACACAAGCTGCAAATGACCGATGGTACCTTCTCCTCGGCCTCGCCCCTCCATCTCTCGGCGCCTTTGGGCCCACACTGCCTTCCGTCTTTCAAGTCGCTTTCAATTCAAACTCTCGCTACGGATGCATTCCACTTGTAGGCTTACAATTAAGGCAATTTGGTTTGAATATGTAACGATGTCATTACCATTCCGAGTAAATTAGCGCAGAGACTCAAAGGTCAGAAAGGAATTTTCCAGTCGGTTAGAGCCTCTCACATGAGATTTGGGAAGCAAGTGAAAAAGTGGTGGAGAAGATGAGCGATTAGCGAGCGTAGATGGCACTCGAGCCAGAGGTAAGTAACACTCCATCGTCTCTGATGTTGAAGGAGTGGAGACAAAGATCCAGTAAAGAGTGCATTAATATCTCAAATGAACATAACTGTCAATGCAGATTTCTTAAACTTGTCTCAACAGCCTTACCCTGAGAAAGAACGTGAACTCCACATTCTTACTCACTGCAAGGCGCGCTGAATTAGGGGCATTAGCTCTGCAACAATTAGAATCTCTCCTGAAGAAATGATGGTCAGTTGTGGTGTTGATTTGAAGTTCTGTTGTAGAAAATGTCCGTTTTAAAAAAGCATTTTAGACCGGGCTCTCATCAGTAAGTGCCAGTACTTATTTTGCATATACAACAAAAAAATGAGCTTCTGTAATCGCAGGATATCCCGTCCAGCAGGCTGCTCTACAAAGACAGACCAGTTGAAAAATTCTGATTGAACCCACGCAGAGCTCAGACTTGCTCTTAAAAGCATTTTAAACCTGAAACCTTTATTTTTTTAGATAGAAAAATGACATCGGTCCAATCTAAAAAGCTCAAAGTGTAGCTTCTTTTGTAAATGTTTGCTTTTAACATGGTATTTACCTGCATTTCTCTGATGTAAAGTCATTAGAAACACGCTCTTGTCTTATCAGGCTCCAGAAAGACAAGCACAAATATGTCAAATCCAGAGATTATAGATTGTTTTATTAAGTAAAGGCTTAGTTAATGTGAAGTTGGAGTAACTCTGTTACAGTATGTATTTGTGCAGACTTCCATTATTTTACGGTGATGATAAAAATAAGGACCAGAATTAGAATCCTTACGCTGTTGACCCAGCCTGTCGTCGTTGAATCATAACTGCAAAGGCTTTTATTAAGAATGGATTTATTCATCTTGAACAGAAGGCCACCTGTAGTTTGTCTACTAAGATTTTCTGAAGTTATCTGTGACAGTAGGTCAGTGGAACAGACTGTGCCCCCCCCTCAGAACAATGTGCAGTTATGTCACAGTTTTGGTTCGGGACCAGAATCAGAAACCTACGTTGGACTTTTGGGATGCTCATTTCTTCAGTGTGTAATGATGATGACTGTTTGTAGTGGGGTGGGTAGAGAGGGAAGGAGGAAGGGAGGAAGTGGGAGAGGGAGGGTGCAATAAATCGAGAGATAAAGAGAGATGGGGCCGGGATAACACGGAGGCTGATCGCTGGATAATCTTGAACAGCGTGCTCTAATTAGAATTCTTATGATACAATTTGGTGGTTGTAATTAGTGGAGATGGGCTGGCTCCTCTCCACGAGCCTTGTTAGTGGAAACACAGCTGTGTTAGAGAGGAGGAGTGCAGACACACTGCTCTGTGCAAGAAACCACAAAATATCGCCTTCCTCCTCCCTGATCTCACACTTGTATCCGTCTCTTTTCCGCTCCATGAATCTCACTTTGTGCTCCTCCTCCGCAGCTCAACTTGGTTTCCAGCGTCACCATGTCCAAGAATCTGCCCTCAGCATCGCCCCCCAACTTACCTCAGACCCCCACCACGCCCACAGCCCCCATCACACCCATGGCTGCCATGCCCCAGGTACCGTCAGTGCTGGGAGGAGCAAACGTCCCCAGCATGGGAGCCATGCGCAGACGCCACTCGGACAAATACTCCATGCCTTTGTCGTCAGGTAGGACCAACTACTCAGCGCTACACACAACGCGGGCCCTCAAATATCAGAATCCGAATCACAGAGGTCCCAAGAAAAGTCAATGTAACCGATGTTTGGATTTTTAGGGAAATAAACCACCGAAAATGCTTGAATTTAATGTGAATACAGATATTAGTCTAAATGCTGATTTGACGGAAAAAAAAACAAAACCCTGACTTTTTTCTATTTAAATCTATTGGATGTTAAAATAGCAAATTAAAGTGATAGCTCAACCCAGAGCACTGCACTATTAGCAGTGGAACACATCCACATACTCCCAACTGCAAATGTGAGAAGTCTGGTGGATTTCTAAAAGCTTAATCACTCCAAATGTAAACAGACAAGAACTTCCACTGCGCATAAATATTGCATGAATGTTAATTAAGTTCAAATAATGGTGAAAAAATACAATATTTATTATATTAAGACATCCCATGTATTAATGCTCTGCATTTTAAACGGCCTGTCTTTGATGTTTGTATTTACTTTCTGTGTTTAGTGTGAAGAGGCATAAATTATTCAACTTCACCCGAACTAACTACACAGATCTCATGTTGTGGATGTATAAGTGTTTAAGATCTCTCACGAGGGAGATTAATTAAAAATGCATTTTGTTAGACATAGAAAATGCTGATTTGATGTGCCCCCCCCCCTCTTCCGTCCTACCTACCCCACCCTCTTTGTCTCCCTCTCCAACCACCCTCCTCCCCCTTTTTAATTTGATGAGACCTTGAGTAAATTCAGTACCTAAAGGAATAAAATTTACCAATTATTTCAGGTGGTGACACAGTATTTATTTTTCCAGAGATTGCCCCAAACTACGAGTTTTATAAGAACGCAGATGTCAGACCGCCATTTACTTATGCAACCCTCATAAGACAGGTGAGTGGGAAATAAATTAACTTTGCTTGATTAGATTAAAATTAATTGCTGCATGAATCATGGCAGCTTTCCCTCTCTTACCACTCTCAGCCTGTTGGTGTGTTAGTAAACCATTATTTGATGTCATCTCATTTCAGGCTATCATGGACTCTGCCGACATGCAGTTAACACTTAATGAAATATACAGCTGGTTCACACGCACGTTTGCCTACTTCAGACGTAACGCTGCAACTTGGAAGGTAACCTTGATGAACCGACCCTCCTCTGCACCTCAGTCCTACTCCTGCATTTTATTCCTCAAAAAAGTAAAAAAGGGTCCTTCCACTTGCTTGAGTCAAACACAAAACCTGAAGGAAGCATACATTTACTCAGCACAAAGCGATTAACACTCCTCTCCCCTTCCTTCTAACCTCTCCCTTGAATAGAGCTCATTCTTTCTCTTATTTATTTTCCACCATACCGCTTTTTCTATTTAGAAATGACAGCTGAAAGAATTATTCCCCCTCAGATATCTTTTTCTAATTTGGCGCAATTAATAGTGGAGGCTTGGCATGGAGAGGAGAGGGCTCTGACGCACTAATTATACAGCAGCCATTCCATCATCAGCACCTTTTGTTAGGAGATACACCCCTCCTCCTATTCCTGAAACTACAGTCTCCTGCATATCATTGGTTAATTGGAAGGAAAGATGGTTGTTTGGCTGTTAAACAGACCCTCGTTGTGTGGAGGGGTAGGCCAAGGATGCATGCACACAAAAACTCTCATGTTCACACACAAATACATAAACTGTTTCAAAGAGAGGGGTTAAGGGTGTGCTCGCATGAAACTAAAGCAGGGAGAGGAAGTGAGAATGAGCCTGTCATGGAGGGAGCTCTCTTTATTTACCCACACAAAAGGGCCCATTTGTATATCTGTCCTCACAACTTTATTGTCCTGTCTGCTTGCACAAAGATGGTGAAAAATGCCACATTTCAGCCCAGAGTGTGTGTGCCTGCTGATAAAGAAAGCCTTGCAGCGCGTCGGTGTCTTCGCTGTTTTATTCCGTTTGCCCCTGCACGCTTTCCTTTCGCTTCCTTTAGCCTTTGTGGCTGCACGGAGGACTGGAGGGAAAACTCCAGCAGCCGCTCATCAGCATGCGAGACGTGTCACAGCACTAGATTTAGCAAAGTGAATTAATTTGGATTTGGGATGCAAATGAGCACATGGGTGTGTGATCACCACTTCAGGAGGGCATGCAAGAAGATCGGTGCCCTTTTCCAGTTTGTTAAATACAGTACGTGCCGTGCTTTGCTGTGTAATAATGTTATGACAAGATATGTTCTGAGCGGTTTTGCCACTCTTTGGATTTCACAACATCCCAAACGGTTTTAAACGGCTTCTCTCCTGCCTTCCTGCATGAGTTCCATTGTTCCCAGCAGGGATGTCACAGTGACTTTAGAAATATCTTGTCTTCATGTCTCCAACCCCGCACAATAACCAAGGTGATCTATTTACATCCACAGCTCCACAATTCCCTTTGTAAGCATTAGCGTGATGATCAGCGATGGGCTTGTCATTAGATTAACGGAGAGAATGTGTTTATAAAAAGAAAGAAGAGAGAGAAAGAAATGAAAGGTAGTTTAATATCTCAGCTTGGTCTCATCAGCTCAAAAGAGATCTGCCCCCCCCCCAGCCCCACTTTTCCTTTCTCTCACCCAGAAGCTTATTAGTTCTAACTATATAGCATGCATAATAAAACTGCTCATTTGCTCATTAATATTAAAATTATCATATTCAGAGCCATGGGCATTAAGATCAATCAAATCCTGGGATTTTCAGGTCAGATGCGAGATCTGCTTATGAGTTTTTTTTTTTCTTTTTCTTTTTTCTGAATCCCTTTCTTGAAGAAAGAGCTGTACACACCAAGCTAAGAGATATGATAAATATGAGAGGCAAGGATATTAAAGCCAAGGTTATTATTTGTAGAGTCCTATGCATGTTTTAATTATGCTCAGACGGTTGTATTAATATGATTTTTGTTTTAATAGGATTTTATTATTTTGTAATTAATGAAAACACCTTACTGCTTTTAATAATGAATGACACATCCTGTTTTTAATTTGAAGGCGGCTTTGATAATAAATTTAAAAGATAAGTGTGTCATGTAAGCACATGTTCAACACCAGATGTGACACCACATGAAGAAAATTTGGACATATAGATGTCAGATGGAGTTCAGCTTATTTCCAACCCTCACACAACCTCTCATCAACACACACACACAACGACACGAGGGTCTCCTGATAACTGTCTTTTCTTCTTCCAATACTGTCATCTTTAAAGCAATGTGTCCATTAAGAGCTGTGCTTTTCTGGAGCAGGAAGGGTTACTGACATCACCATTATCAAGGCCGGCATTACCACTTCTGTCACCACCATAAGCCATTCGCTATGCTGATTACCTCCTTTTAGCCTACTTACTCTGATTGATATGTACTGTGTGCAGGACTTGTAAGAGCATTCGCTCTCACTCAATTTTTACTAATTAAATCAATGGTGCGTGAATGTTAAGAATTTCTTCAAAATGTGAGGAAAAAAAAAAAATCAATTTCCAGGCCTTTTTTTCTTGACGGATAATGAGTGAATATGATTTGTTTTACCTCGCCCGTCTGACCCGTGTGTGTCGTCTGTCTGCAGAATGCTGTTCGCCACAACCTCAGCCTGCACAAGTGCTTTGTGCGTGTGGAGAATGTGAAGGGGGCGGTGTGGACGGTGGACGAGGTGGAGTACCAGAAACGCAGGTCGCAGAAGATCACAGGGTAGGAGTTCTGCCAACGCTCCTCACATGTAGAGCAGTAGGTCAATGGCATTTAGAGGATCACAGCAGCTCAGCAGGCCCTCTGAAGCCCTCTCTCTGTGTCCCTGCCATTCAGTTCATATATGCTTCCTTATTAACATAGACTGAACATTACACAAGTGCCAAAACTATACGGTTTAAAACTATGTTGGGATTGGGACCTGGCTCAGGAGATTCCAGAAAATGACTGGAAAAATCTATGTGCATCATGGTACAGTTACTCACGTGAAACCCAATCACAGCTCATCTATTATAAGATATTAAATAGATCCTACTAGACTCCCTCCAAATTGGCAAGACTGAAACTTTGAAATAGTGATATATGTTGGAGATGTAATAGAAAGGTGGGAACTCTGGTGCATATGTTATATGAGTGTGACAAAACTAGTGACATGTGGAATGCCATAATTTTGTTCTTGAATAAGATGTTTGGTACGCACTTGACCAAAAACCCTTCACTGTGTCTTTTGGGACTGCTTCCAAATAATATTCAAATGTCAAAACGCCGAAAATCATGGTGTCGTTTAGCTATGATAACAGGGTGCAGGATAACTTTACGCCACTGGAAATCTCCCATCTTGTCCACTTTTAAGGAGTGGATAGAGGTTCTAAGCTCAATGGCAAGCTATGAGCGTGTCACCTATAGAGTGGCTGGGAGGGAAGATCTATTTAATGAAGTATGGGGCCCATTCCTGCCCAACTGCTGGATATGTAAGGATGTACCTACCTCTGCATATATATATATGTTTTTTTCAGGTACAGGATATGAATGCTATGTAGACTTCCTAGGGTGTTGTGTTTTTGTTTTGTTTATCTAGGTTTTGTGTTGTAAGTCTGGCTTGATGTGTGTGTTGTTGCTGGACTGTAGTTTTTTTTATTAATTTTTTTTTTATTTATGTTTGTTTGTAAAGGAAAAAAAAAGACTGGGCAGATGCTGAAAAAGAATACATTGTGTGATATTCTTAACATATAACAGTAATAATGTAACAGTTAGTTTTTTGCATCTGTCTGAAAAAAAAACAAAAAAAACAAAACAACATAGACTGAACATGGCATTTTGCATAGGATGGAACATTGTGTATTAACTGCTTTGTTTTGTTTTCTTTACATTGTGTTTAGAAGTCCATCTCTGGTGAAGAACCTGCCCTCCAGCCTTGGTTATGGAACTGCACTAAATGCCAGCTTACAGGTACGAAGCTAAAGTTTCCTGAGCGACGGCTCACGGCATCAGTCCTGTCACACCTTCTCTCCTCTCCACCCTCAGACTCAGAAGGCCACCCTGTGGTCGAACCAAGAAGCAGCTCTCCCCCTTTCTCTCCGTTCTCCTTCCTTTCTCTCATCGGTGGCAGCCACCCCAGATTGATTGCGGCATGTGCAAATGCAAGGGCATGTGCATTAATATTTATCTGAGCTGTCATAAATGATTTGGCTTCATAGTGTACGCCAGCGAGGTGCTCATGGCAAAAACTTTAAAAATTTAATCACTGTATATAACTTTAATGCGCAGCCGGCGAAAGTGTCAGGGCTTTTTATTATTGTGAGCTAAAGTTTTGGGGGGGGACTTTTTTTAAAAAAAATACGTAGCCGCATCATACAAGAGCACATGAATGGCAGTAGGTGGGAGGTAGCTGACAGCAAGAAGTGCACAGGTTACTCTCCATTCTGCCACCAAACGTCATACCTGCCTTCCAACTTCTTACTTCCTTAACTTTTCGTGTAATTACACCCTCGTAACTTTTCTCCCATCATCCTTCAGCCACAACCTAATGGTTAGAAATCTGCTGGACCTCTCAATTGTAAAAAAGTCTAAAAGTAGTTTTTTTTACCTTCCTCTCATCAGCAATCATGTTTATCGTTTTTGCTCTTTCCTCTTCCTCTGCAGGCTGCCTTGGCAGAGACCTCCCTGCCTTTGCTGGGGACCCCGGGGCTCATGAGCAGTGCCGCAGGCCCAATGGGAGGCAGCTGCCACGGCCTCCTCGGCGGAGACCCCTCTGGGCTGACTGGAGGAAGTCCACATGGACTGTTAGGTGGGAGTCCACACGGTTTTCTGGGTGGCAGCCCCCCAGGTACGCAGAGCGTCAGCCCCCCCAGCTTGTTGCACTCCGTCCATGAGGAGCTCAACGGCTCACTTGACCACCTGGACACCAACGAGCACGGCAGCCCCGGATACTCCCCCCCTGTACACATGTAAGTCGCAGACAGAATAAATCCACACAGTTTGCCTCCTGTATGCAGCGCAGCTGTGCACGAGCATACGTGGGTTCATCTGGTCGACACCATTCACTGAAGTGTAGAACAGTATTGAGCAGGGTTCCTGTGAAATGCCTGAAAATGTTAAATGAATAAGGAACACACTAATTTGCACCTTACACAAAGTTGCCCCTCACCCCCTCACTTTGCCTAGCCTGAATTCACTTGCTGCCTTTGCGCCCTTTGTTAGTTTAATTGTCTGGCATTTAACCCACAGTATCAGTCTCTTTTTCTGTTTGCATTGACCCAAGGGCAATGCTCAATATCCATAAAGTGTTACATTATAAGCAGACTTTCTCTTCCTCCATCCGCTGTGGTAATTTCATTCCGTCTGTGGTTCTACCTGAAGTACGCCTGACGTTTTGGGCCATGGTTTCAGGCTATAAATAGTCTCTTACTACACGTTCGTCTTTGATTACACCATAGCGTGCGTTATAGAGGTTTAGCTGCTATTTTTTATGCAAGACTGTCCCCATTAATATTGATCAAGTATAGCATTAATTACTTTAAACACCCCCCTCCCCCCACGTCTCTTTTTTTAATGTAGCTGGGAGAGTTTTTAAAGATTGATATTGTGTGACTTTCAGGAATGTCTGAATAAGTAAAGGAGTGAAGGCAGCTGGTATGGAAACGCTCTCTCACACACACACACACACACACACAACATGCAACATTTGGGGGAAAACCCCCGTTAAAATGACATTGTGATGTTTCTCATCCAGTGTCCATCACAGCTCATGTTGCTAAGTCAGTCCACATTAGCCGACCACTTCGGTAATGGATAAAGGATGCGCTTCTTCTCCATACGGCTGAGTGTATTTATGAGTGTGTTTGCCTAATCCTATCAAGTGTCTATACGTTAATATATTTGGACATGTTTTCCCGTCTCTGAAATGGGGTGTTAAGTGGAGCAAATCTGCCCAGCTCCAGACAGAATCCCAATGTTACCACTCCCTCAGGTCATTTAATTTTCAGCAACAGACCAATACTGACTTGTGCGTTTCTTCCTGCTTTCTCCTCTCTGTGACCACTCTGCCTTGACATGAGTGGCTGCGGAGGATGAGATGCATCCATCCATCCTTCTCCCCCTGCCGCCCTCCCTCCTTTCCTCCATCCCTGCCTGCCTTCGCGCAGCCACGACAACCTCAAAATGGAAGAAATGTGTTTTTCACGACTGCCTTTTCCAGAATGGGTTTAAATAATAGAGTGGCTTGTAGCACTAAACTAAATAGTACATCACCTCGAAGGCCCTTCTCAGGAGAGGAGTCCTCTGCACAACCAACTCAATTCAACAGTTCGGCAAACCTCCCCTTCCCCTAAATGTCTAAAGGTTAATGATATCTGCTTAACCGCAGACCAGCTTGCCCTGGGCCATGCTGGCTTTGCATGCGCTGGCGTGTGTATTTGCCAGTGTGCACTTGTAATACACTCATGTACACCCTAAGGGGTTTGCTTAAAAGAAGTAGTGCCAGTAACACCCGGGAAGACCGAAACTCACAATTAGACTTCCCAACTTGAGCAAATCGTCAACCTCATACAAAATGGACACAGCTCGAGTGAAGTGTTTCTCCTGGATGTGCTTCACCCGACTCCATCACGTGTTTACATAAAATAAAATAAAATCTATTTACGGTAATGCCACTGTCTCGTGAGCTGTGCCTTATCCCGTCACTTTTAATTGTTGAGTGACCACCCCTCTCTGGTGTTGGTTAATGAATCCTAGTGAGATTTTAGAGATGCCCCCCTCCCTCCATCACTACACCACTTCTCCTGTCGCCCAACCCACCATTAGGCTGCCTGGACTAATGACCTTATTTGCATCCCTGACATACCTCTGCATGATTGCCGCTCCTAATCTCCAATTGATGTGAGAGCAGGCATCTCCACAACACGCACACACATCCGCAGAGCGTCACGTATTTATTACACCACAAAGACCGGCGTTTGCTCCTGAGTGACTCAATAATGGCAGCTAGCCATTAAGCACTAAATGGCTCATCCACATATCTTAATAAAGTGTCAGAAAGCTCAAGCCTGCGAATGCGGTGCCACATATTTTTCTTCTAAGCCACACAAACAGCTAATGAGCTGCATATTAAAAGCACACGAGGACAGGGGGGAGCACCTTCAGCTCTGACAGGTGATCAATGGTGTGCGCTCATTTTCATTTTCAAGTGATGGTGACTAAAAGATGATCAGGAGCTTTTTGGAAAACAAGCATTTGTATGCAGTATGAGGAAGGCTTGCTTGTGGAATCTAACTATAGTAGTATCAGCTTTAAGCAACTGAAACATGATGTGTTCTTTATTAAGGGATTCTTCGTGAGAAGTCCCCCTACTTAGCAAATTTAATTTGGTCATTTGGTGTTTTAACTCCTTTTCTGGGCACCACTATGTGACGTAAAACGTCCTTATTGCAGCTTGCAGCCACGTTGTTGTGGTTTTGAATTTTAACACATAAGAAACGAGGATGTCGGTGTGAAAAGGTTGATTTGACTGAGTGTGTTTTTTCTCTACGTGCACGTGCACATGCACATGCACATGCTTTGTCTAAAGCAGGGGGACAGAAACAGAAATATTCATCGCTCCGCTTGCATCCGGCTAAGATCTGCCTCCTCCTCTCATCCTACCACATCAGAATATTAATTTACAGTATTTGGCTCTGAATATTAAAGTCATCTGTACCTTTTAAAAATTCTTTTCAAATTCAAAGCCCCCCCCCCCCCGCCCTCTCGTCCTCCACTGATGAAGGCAGCCCAGGAGAGGCGCATCCTAACGCACTACCACTTGATAAGTCTCCCTCTCTTCTTTCAGTGTCTATGGGGACTGTCTGATGCATCCGATGTGTCAAAAATAATTAGGTTTTGTCAGATTTATCATTGTGGCACAAACCCTTCTCCCTGACTAGGGCCCCGGATCATGTTCCGCCTTGTTTGTGTGTGACAGCATTATTATTCTTGTTAGCCGCCCAACACTTTTTTTTCCACCCACTCCTCTGTTGTTCTGAAGGGAAAGGCGTCCTGTGAGCGGCACCGCTGCTGCTTCCTGCCCACAGCTTATTGACAGTGGCTAAAGATATTCATGCATTTAGAGTTAAAAACATGTATCATGGTGTCCGAGCAAACTGCCGGGGCTGAAGTTGATTAATGGCAGAACCTAGCTGCCGGTTTTTCCTCTTGAGGAGCGACATGCACAGCCCCTGCATATTAACGAGTGGCTGTGCTTTCTATTAACTAGATAAAAAAGCCTCTCCTCTGCCTTTGCTCCAGGGGGCTCAGGGATGAGAAATTCTCCATTATTTATCATGTGTCCTGTTTTTTTTCTTCCTCCCCCTTTTCCCTTTTTCATGTATTTCAACCTGGTGTCATCAGTAAACTTTTAAATGCCAAACATGTCTGGAACATCACAGCTTATCGGCCTTACAGGGGCAGCGTTTTTCATGCAATTTTCATGCGCTTACTTACAGTAGACGTGAGGCATCATGTCGAATTAGCGTCTTGCAAACAACATGGTTGTTACTTTCACTCGATAATACGTCACGCTTGTTTTTCGATACAACAGAATATGCATGTGTTAGCCGAACAGCTCCCTGCATTACAGTGAAGAAACTGTGTGCCCAAAATGTTCTTTTTCTTATTACAGCCGTTGTAATTTATATTTCTACAACTGACGTTTTATTTTGCATTATCAGGAGTTCTCTCTGGTACTGATGTGCTAACGCCTGCAGGAATGTGTCATAAAACACATAAGAATCTCGGGATTTATTGGCATTCTGACTGTCTCATAGGCCTCCGGTTCACGTGAAGGAGGAGCCACTTAATATGGACGACGACGACTGTCCGATGTCACTCGTGACGACAGCCAATCACAGTCCAGAGCTGGAGGACGACCGGGAGCTGGAGGAAGGGAACCTGTCGGAAGACCTGGAGTGACTAGGATACAGTTTTTGGTCAATGTATCCCTTAACCCGACCGCACTGTTTCTTTCACGCAGACCTACAAGACTAGAAACCACTCCACAGTCCAAAAAACCACAGGTGACTCTCTTTGTCTCTCTCACCACTGGGACTATTTATTGAGCATGTATCCGGATAGAGACCAGTCCAAAGGAACTCTCTGTTGCAGTCCTTTGGGATCCCCAAACATGACAGACATGAGATGTCTGTTTAAAAAAAAAAAAAGAAAAAACTCTCTGAGACCCGTTTCATTAGGGGTGGCGTGGCCACGTACACTACACGAATGATGGACTCATGGACTGGGGAAAAAACACGAGACAAATAAGCAAATCATGTTCCATGGAAAGCTAGCGGCCTCGTATACTGCCAAAAAGGAAGACATTTTATGTTTGTGAATAATCCAACCCACAGTAGTTGTTCATGTCTAGAGACAATTGCTGGTTCAATTCAAGTTGTTGCTCTGTTATCATTTGCACAGGAGTAGTCTCGGAAATTTGTGTCACTGCCTGTATGTTGCTACTATTATGAAAACCAGTACATTATTTTTAGCTTCTTACTTTTTTCCATTGTTAATTTGCAGATATGATTTTTAAGACACCACCAACTGTAAATTCCATTCCCTGAATCACACCAGTAATGGAACCGCAGTTACCAAGACTGTTTTTGCAGCTGTCCAGAAAAAAGAGGGGAGAAAAAAAAAAGGATAAAGAAATTGGCCTCCAGTCTGTTACCTGTTTGTGTCAGTAAAAAAAGAAAAAAAGAGAAAACTGGAAAATGAAGTTGGGGAAACAATAATTCACAGAACATCTTTGCATCATTTCCTTTTTTGCTGTTCTCTTACCTCTGCGTTCTAAAGCTTTGTCTACCTGCAAACAGTCACAGGCAACAGCTAGAAACCAAAGCCAACACTAGCAATGGCCAATAGCTTATCGACAGAAGCCGCCAAACTCTTTTTGGCCCGCTCTCTGTGACTTTAAACTAGTACAAAGAGAAGCTTTCGTTCAGCAAACTACCTTGGAATAACCTCTGGGATTGTTTCATTTAGCCCTATACAAAGATGAAAGACAGAGCGGAAAGAAATGCTGATTTTTCTTGTGTAATTTGAGAACTCATAAAAACGTCCACTTTGGGAGATTTCCTGCCAGACGCGCTGCGGGTGAAGGGCGATGTGACATTTGACCTGCAGGCATTCAGTGCTGGTGATGTAACCGGTGGAGAGCAGCTAACTGTAAAAGTGGATCATGACCAAAACGAAACATTCGTGTATTCAGTGGAAGTGCAGAAACGTTGTGTTGTTGTGAAGTTTTCTTTCTTTTCTTTTGTCACACATCATGTTTTCCTCTTTTCTTCTTTGTCACGTGTATCGTTTTTAAGTGGGACTGAAATGCTGTCACGTCTTGCTTCCGTGGCGGTTTTTGTTCTGAGCCGCGTCCAAACCGAAACTGAAAACATTTCTAACCAAACATGAAAAATATCTAGTGAAGCCAAATAAGTCATGATTTCAAGTTAATATGAAATGATGTGGCTTGGTGAGCATGTAAAAGCAAGTAGTGATAGCCATTGCAGAAGAGGATATCTAAGGTGAAAGGTGACCTTTTCTAGGTGATATTTGCTTTAACTTCATCAAAAACTCATTGTGTGGGTCACAGCTTCTAAACTATAGAGATACAGCCGGTGTTCACACTGACGTGCTCTGTGTAGGTAGTCAGCTTTTTCACAACACACTTGGTAAAAAGAACCAGTTGTTGTGGAAACTACATCAGCTTATGTCATCTAGAAAAGTGTTGTTGCTTTAATGGTCATTTCTGTTTTCAGTAAACCAAAGTTACACAAAATTCTGCCTCCTCTTGTATGGGATAAAGAAATCCTAAAGCAGCCACAAACACACACACACACACACACACACAAACCATGTCAGAGTGTAACAAACATCAAACACAGAGATCCCGTGGCCAACTTTCTTGTTTTGACAGAGAGCGTATGCTGTCGAAGAACCGCTGTGGCTTTGTGTGGTGCTGTAACGAGCAACGCGTCTGCCCCTTCTGACCAAAATGGAAACACACTGTGCATATGTTGCTTTGGAGTGTGACGCCAAGCCCAGGAAGCACGCACATCCTCAGACACACACACACACACACACACACACACTTGCCAGTTCCACGTCAAGAGGACACTGGGCCCAGGAACAAAGCTTATCCCTTCAGTACTGAGCTGGAGTCAGCAAAACGACTTGAAGACGACGTTCTTAATAATCTTATCACACCAAATAAAGAGGACGCTGCGTCTTTCAAAGGAAAAAAAAAAAAAAAGGGTTCTCCCACTTACCCAAAAAGGCTTTCTAAAAGCTTCTACCTCTGCACAACAAGTTCAGAACAATTATGACAGATTGCACGAGTTATGAGAATGCCACAGGAGCTGTTACACTTTACTACACTCGTCTCACAGGACGTGGCTCAAACCAACGTTTACATTCCCTGCGTCAAGATACGGAAGATTTGCATTGTAATAGGTTGTCCGCAAACATTTGTAGAATGATGATGTATAGATTACCTGTAAGGGAATATTGTGTTTTAAAAATGCATGTCTAAAAATCATTTGGTGGACTGGAAACAAGAACTAATAAAAAGAATATAATAAAAATCATCAGGACGATGGCCTACATGTTCAATGCATCAGAGTGCATTACCTCAGATATACTGTTTTGGGAGGGATAAAACCTGTCAGTCACAGAATGCATATTACCTGTAGATTTGCATGGGTTTTGTATAAATTAAGTAAAAAAAAAAAATGTCTAAAATAGTTGCTTGCACATAATACCAGAAAGACCTCCAGAACTGCGATCTGCTCCTCCTCCACTAGATTTTAGGGTTGTCTGGATTTTCTGGGTTGATTTTGTCTGTATTTTGATAACTGTGCATACTTATGTAAAAAGAAAAAAAAAACCTTGGTGGACCCATAAATTTACCAGACTTTTTTCTAAGAGGAAAAAAAAAAAATCTGTGTTTCTTTTCTGACTTACCTGAATTTTTACTGTTTCTCTCTCATTGCTCGCTAAGAATAGCAAACCTGCTTTTTTCTGCATCTGCTTTGCGTAGCTGTAAGGCTTAACCTAATGTGTGTATTTATTGCTTGTACCTCTGTGCATACTTTATGAAGCATTATGTCTGGCAGTTGAGTCATGTATCCTTTCTACTGCTATCCTTCTCTAATAATTGAGAATATGATCCCCCTATGTATACAGTAAATTGGGACTGTAGCAAACATATGTTTATGTAATTGGTGAAAACCTTTTCTTTTTTTTTTTTTTTTTAAATTTCCTTTTCGATCGAGATTCAACTACTTTTTTTTTATACTTCTCATTACTGTGTACTGTGTCCATACGTTAAAGGTTCTCTGACATTAGAAGGTCATGGTTGAGAATTGTAACAGACATTATTTTCTGTATTCATGGCATTTCACTGCTGAATAAAATAAAGGACCAAAACTTGGAATTTGAAAAGCAACTGTCTACCTCCGGCATCAGAGAGTAAATTATTCCCACCCACCCCCCCTCCCCCACTGTTACACATATATCTTTTATTCTACAAAGGCACAGCCATGAAAATGTAGCTGGCATTACACGTTTAACATTTCAGGAGCCGCTACTTCAGAGATGTGAAAGAAGGGGTTGGAAAAAGGAGAAAAAAAACAAAAAACAATTAAAATTTAATGTATATGTTACAAGGCTTTTTTCCAGCTTCCAGCACCTTGGGTCTTGTTTAGAGGAGCGGGACAAGGCGCTGTGTTGCCCACCCCTCTGGACCTGTAATGGCTTTAGCCCGTGTGTGATTCCAGCCCGCTGCTGCTTTCATGTACCACAAGCATCTCCCAGTGCGCAGACGTTCTGCTGTGTACTCCTTTGAAAGACTTTTGTGCGAAGCGAGTGACCCGACCAGGCTTCATTTCTGGGCTGCACACTGCAAAAGTGGTTTTGGCACCAACCACATTATTAAGTCTGTTGTCATGCTCAGAATAATGATTAAAAAAAAAAAAGAAACGCCTGCCTTATTACCATCAAGGTTCTGCATCATGGACAGGAAACAAAGATGTGAAATTGCATCAGACGCCTTTCATTTTCCATCCATCTTTAAGACAGCAGTTTCCTCTTGGTACTTCAAAAGTGTGTGTGGGGGGGGGGCAAAAAAAACATGCTTTTTAGCCTTTCGATTGATGGATGTTGACTGGCTATGACAAGC
This sequence comes from Odontesthes bonariensis, assembly GCF_027942865.1. Classification (NCBI taxonomy): domain Eukaryota; kingdom Metazoa; phylum Chordata; class Actinopteri; order Atheriniformes; family Atherinopsidae; genus Odontesthes; species Odontesthes bonariensis. The sequence continues at coordinate 5,476,050 of NC_134513.1, forward strand.
AATGTGGCTAAATCAACTCCAGCAGGCCTACCACACCTTGTCGGTCATGGAGCAGCCACACACTGACACCCTCATTGAGATTCAAACTGAATCTACCATGACCAATAGGTTGCCCATTAGCTCGTCTGTATGCCGAGAGCTTTTTACACGTTCCAAAGGGTGCTCAGAGGGACATCGTGGGAGCCTTTGAATCATATCCGCTGGTCATTTAATCGTAACGCTGATGCATGTTCTTTTGCCTTGCCATATGATGTCCCATGAGAGGTCAGAAAACAACAGCGTTGTTCAGAAAAGACACACTTGTCTTTCTCCCCCCCCCTCCCATGACAGTCCCAGACATCAGCCATGGCAGGCTCCTGTTATCTCCTCAGCAGTGGCGTTCCAGAGCATTAGCTAGCTCGCAAGGCACTCGTCTTCTATGCTATTTATGCACTCGGAAGTGTTTGTGAATTCAAGTGAGGGATTGCATACGGAGTGCAACAAGGGCCGCTGTGTACTACACAACATCAGAGGGAGCTCCGACATTAAAGTGTGAGAGCGCCTGCTATAGACCCGTCTTTCAAAGGCCATGAAATAATAATGGGTTGTGGTTAGAGAGGTATCCGTGAGTCACACTGACTGCTTTTCATAAAGTGGAGTTATTTACAGTGCGATGAATAAAAGAAAGGGTAGCTGGTGGTGCAAGCCTTTTCCACATGAATGGCAGGGAGGAAAAAGTCCCTCTAATATACAGTCGCAGTGCAGTATACTACATGACGTGTTGGGAATGCCATGAACAGGAGTTATTTATTTATCAAAGAAAGGAGAATGTTTTGGTACTTTTATGACATTACTCTTTTTCCTACTGTTCAGGGTTAGATGAGGAGATTGAAACTAGTTTCTTGTCAGTAAATATCAAATTTCAGCCAGAAATGTTAGCTCATCTTAGCTTAAATGGCTGACAGAAACAACAAGTTCAGCTTCAAAAGGTAAGCATACCGACCCCGATTTCCAGAAAAGGTGGGAAGTTTATATCGGAAATACAACCAAAACGTTTAGCTTCACCACCCTTCCATTTAATGAGACTTTTGATACTCTTTTGGGAGCTGTAGATACTAATTGATGCAGTTTTCCAAGAGGAATCTGTGTCCGTTCTTCCTAAATACAAGATTTCAGCTGCTCAACAGTCCGTGGTCGTCCGATTCTCCACGTCGAAATGTGCCATACATTTTCACGGAGACAGATCTGGACTGCAGGCTGGCCAATCAAGAACACACACACACACACACAGTGTGTCCATATAGCCATGCTGTTGTAAGTCGTGCAGAACCACGTCTGGCATTTTCCTGCTGAAACAACCACTTAATCTCAAGAAAATATCACTTTAGTAGCACATACACACCTTTGCAGCAATGGTATCTTTGCGCATATGGAAGGTATGTCATGGGCACCGATGCACCTCCATAACAGTCTGGATGGTCTTTCTCATCTTTGGCACATGATACATAGGCTTGGACTTCATTTTAACTGGATCCTGAATAAGTTCAAATGTCGGACTTGTTTATTTCCCTGTAAAATGCTTTGAGGTGACTTCTGAATTGAAATTAAATTTAAGTTTCTGGAGGCAGCCTGTGTTGAGTGAGTAACTGGGTTCTGTAACATTGGTTTTCCAATGTTGGAGTCTACACTGATCATGGCGGCACGGTTTTTTATGCAGGACCACCTTGGCCTTTACACACGGACACTTATTGTGAATATTTTCACAGAAATATGCACTGTAGATGCACAGTTCTCCACAGCTGTTGCATTGACAGCATTTTTTCAACTGAATGATGATTTTCTGACTTATGAGTGCTTTCTGAGTGCTGATCCACAGCCCATCATTGCATGGAAACTTTAAGCTTGTGGTGGATGTTCCTTTTATGCCCAATTTTGGCACCTTTACCTCACACCTGTGAACCTGTTCATGTACAAGCTTCCAGAATGGTGTTACGTGTTTATTCTATTAATCAAATCAAATCAAATTCTAGATATTTTCTCGTTTTCTAAGCACAATGAAGTTTGTCGGTGAGGACACTGAGAATTCCAACAAATGAACAAATCAAATATTGTGATTTTTTATTAGAAAATAAATTTAGTTTCTTTGTCTGCTAGCACCGATCTTTACAAGTTTCCCCATTTGTTTCTCCACAAGGACCAAATTCTGTGTTTCCAGAATCATGTTTCCCAGATTTGTAGGATACAAATTGTGACCAAGGACCCGATGTTCAGTTGTTCTTTATATTTTATCTTCCAGAGTTTAACACATAATAAGGAGCTGAAAGCTAATAATCAGTGACTTGAATTTGTGGACCTACCTCGGAAATCACAAAAAACAATATTTTGTACAATGCACATTTTAAAGTAGTGAGTTAGGTCCACAAAAGCCTGGAATATACATACAAAAGAATGCTACAAGTCCAACTCTCAGGGGGAATGCATATGAGCGCATTGTATAAAAATTGCACACTGACATGGAATAGATCTCAACACATGGCAACTTAGCTTATATCCTGCATGTCTGAATTGGACACTGCATCCTGGCATCATTCATTTCATCTCCAACATCGACCAATTAGGTCAATTTATGAGCCATGCCCTTGTGGAATTGGGCGGTAAATATCTCTAGTCTCAGTTTATTGATTAAGAGAGCAGTCTCCGTCTCGGTCACTTTCTTCCTCTCCAAAGCCCTTCTGACCTGATGATGCGTGTCGGCTCCCTGGAAGACCCTCGCCCCGAGGCTGCAAAATTGCCTGCTAAATAGTCCAAGGCAATGGCAACGCTAATTGAGATCATCATTATTATAATTGCAAGCCCTGAGAAGCGCGTCTTAAATAATTTGCATTGGTCTCAAGTTGATATTGGACGCAGTGCAAAAATAATTGCATGGCTCGGAGGCATGACGCTTGGTTCGGTGGTGGGCGAGGGGGACGCTTGCTCCCCTTTCCCCGCCCCACCCAGCTCCAAAAAGCGTTTGGCCGGTGCTGGGTTGGGCCTCACAGGACACTACACATGATTGTGCCACATCTGTGACGTTTTCTGTGCATTTCATAGCGTCTATAAGTCATGTCTTTGCTCATTTTTATGTAAAAACATCTTTTGTTGATGCCTCACAGTCAGTATTTTTGTGAAATAGGAAAAGCAACCAGACAAAACCAAATTCCCATGACATCAGACTACTTCAGTGTTTGATCCGGAGGTGCATGGTTCCAGCTGCTCTCCGTGTTTTATGCCTAAATTCACCTGCTTTTTTGTGACATGACTGACTTTCCGCTCTACCCACGGAGCTGCTGATCCAGACAAAATAAAAAATAAAAAACTAAGTGACCTGGATACATAAAACTTCACTCACCGGAATGTGAGAGGAACCCTGACGTAAAGGTACTTTTGTGGGGATGTGGTGCACAGGAACCGGAGTAATGTATGCAAGAGAAATTCCTATTTCTCCAACTGAAACAAGGGATTAACCCAACAAAATGGTGAGAAACTGCTGATATTCATGAATTCTTGCCTGTGGCATTATCTACCACCCCCATTCCCTTCTCACATGCACACTCACCCACGTGCACAGAGAGGCTTTACAATAGCCTCAATGAATATGACATGATAACATGATACAGTCCTTTATTTGTTTGTTTCGTGCTTTAATAACAACAACAATGCTTCCGGGCTGCTGGTAAATCGTTCGCTTGTGAAAATGGGAACACCAAGCGAGACTAATCTAAATCCTGTAACAATAAAACACACTTTGCCTTTAACATCTGTTTCCCCTTCTCTTTCACACATTACACCGTTTTCTGCTTTTTTGCCTCCTTCTCATGTTTAGTTGTAATGAATAATGCACTTTGAGGTGCAGGTGGATGGAGAGGTTATGTTGGGAGAAAAATAACTATCATCTTTAGTCCATGATAATCACATCTGGCCTTAATCACCAATTCATAATGGAATTTATAATGGAATGATTTCAATTATCCACCATGGCTGCCACCACACAGCTCTAAAATTAAATTAGAACAATGCATCTCACTGTCTTTGTCCCATTTCTCAAATTATTTGCGTTGAAGGGGTCTGATGTTTTCTTGTTTTGTTTTCCAATTTTTGTTTGTGGAACTTCTGAGGGAGAAGTTTGGTCCTTGTGGGAAAAAAAGGGGGGAAACCTTATCTGGAGGTTGGGGGGTGGTAAAGAAAAAAATATCCAACATTAGTGAGGAATGGTGGGTTAAATCACTTACTGAAGATTTTTAATGACATTTCAGTGTTCCTCGTATAATTACTCTTCATCTGAGATGGGCCGTAATGCTGTTGGACAGTCGCGGTTCAGGCTCGCTAGCTCGCTTCATTAGCGTGTCATTCCTATTTCACATCAGAGGCTTTAATTGTAATGCTGAATATGCACAGTTCTCCACGGAAGCCTAATCAAAAAGGATCCACTTGTATTATTAATATCAGAAATCAGCCCGCTTGCTATTTTTTTATAAATAAAAGAATACAGACGCATTAATCAGCTGTCATTTATTAGCATGGCCCTGGCATATCCGCTAGACATGCAAGTAGCGCAACCCCATCCCATCTCCATTCTTTCCTGCATCTCTCATCAAGATTTTAAAAGAACAGAAGACACAGACGAGAGAAGAAGAAGAAAAAAAGCCGCATTAAATATACATACTAATTCTGCTGTGAAGTAATCAGAGTACAAAGCAGGTGACACCGTGTGCAAAAAGAAAATGTGGCCGGCTGGCAAAAACAAGGGTATGGGGAGGTTCACGGGGAGAAAAGATGGAAGGAAGGGTGTGCAGGGAGAAAGGTGGGCGGATGGCACAGCAGAAACGGTGCCTTTAAAGAGAGCTGAGTGAAGACTGAGAGCAGGTTGTGCTGACCAACCATAAAAAAGCGGATCCTGAGGCAGTCAGAGTCATAGTGCCGCGAACCGCTAATCCACCTCAGTGGGACGCTTTGGTGCTGATGCAGATGGCACCCAGAGAGCTGCATCTGCATCCCTGCTCTGTCCCTGAAAAGAGATGCTGCAGCTCTGGAAAACCAGTATTTCTTGTGAAATTTCTGGATTTTTTTTTTCTTACTTGTTCCAAACCCGCAGGATCCTTGTGAAGAGTTGGTGGTTTACATGTGTTTAGATAAAGTTTGTGTACCTAAAGTTCTCATTAACGAGGAGACGCGTTTGACAGGTCTGGAGGTGACTGGTAATCTATAACTTGTAGGTCTACTTGCCAGAAGAAATGTCCTTTCTGGAACGTGTTGTCATTGCACAGCTATAGCAGGCTGCTGCACATGTTGCTAATGCATGCTGACATGCCATGAATTAGGTCACACGATGTAATTGTAAGGTCATGAGCCCAAAATTGTCATCAACAAGTTGCGAATTTTCTGTCTTGTGAAAGCAGAAAATCTGCAAATATCCAACTCTGCACAACCGGATGTATATTCTGTATAAAATCTGTTTTGCAGGCTGTCTTTTGCCATTTTCAGACAGGGGCGGACAACCGGAGTATGTGCCGCAAGACAACATTGTCACATTTAATTTTGTGAGACAAGGAAAGTTATGACAGGACTTCAGGTGGATGAGACAGACATAAATTGTTAATTAGACATTAATGGGGAGACAGACATTAATTAGGTATTAATGTGGAGACTCCTCGTACAGTCTTCCCTCACCCTCTCCAAGTCACATCCTTCCCTTGAGCTTCTATCTATAGCTCGCCCATTCTGTGTGTCCCCACACCCCTCCACCGACTGCACGTTCCCTCACGTCAGTGTGTTGAAGCAGATGTTAAAGTATTGTTACAACTGTGGGCTGAGATTTGACACTTTGAGACTTTTTTGCATCTTTAAAGGATTCGAATTAGCCTCAAATCAAGACAAAAATGACACACACTGCTTGGATATTTCAAACATCTAAAGCTGGTCAAGTGTTTTTTTTCCACAGTGAGATACACATTCCTATGCTTGTCGCTACAGCTGCCGCCCTGTGACCGCTTTGACTTTCCTTCCTGACTGAATGTGTTTGCTGGAGCTGTTCAGGCAGGAGATGGGATGTTTCTTGCTGTGCAGGGCAACATGCAAACAGGCCCCTCTGCCACACATGATGTCAGTGTCAACATGTAAGAGGGGAATTTGACGCTGCTTCGAGAGGAGGTTTGAGTAAACTGCACATTCACTGGCTGATGAAAAGGCTTTCTAAACACAGACCGAAGGAGACGGCTCGCGAAGAAAACTACTGTAAGGAGAAAGTAAATTACTTTTCAGTGTACTGTACGTGTGTGCTACAACCCTGAGAGGGAAGGCAGGGAAATCAGAGTGGCAGTGGGGGGCAGTGCTCAAGTGCAGGTCAGCTCCATTACCTGGGTCCTGCGTGTCTGTCCCACGTCTTGAACATACATATATAACCCCAGCTTGATGATATTCTTTCCCAATCTCGCTAGTTTCCATTGCAAACCTCTTTGATCTGTGATTTGCATTTTAGCGCCCACAGGGTGAAAATTATTTGGATGAGATTTTTTTTTTCCTCTCTATCTCATTGCCTTCTTTTCTGCATCTTCTCACTCACCCATTCACCATACCTGGGGCTTGTAAACTCATCCCTCCCCCCCCCCCCCCCCCCACACACACTCCCTCCCTGACTCCCTCTCTCCCCAGCTCCCTCCATCCCTCTGTCCCCACTGCTCAGGATCTCCTTTTAATATCAGTTATGCCCCAGAACGAAACAAACAAATTAGCTGACGGGAGGTTTGAGCGAGCATCAATCTCAGCTCCTCACCTGGATGCGATCCTCGGGGTAAAGTGCTGGTCCTGAACAAGGCTCTCTGACAGCAAGAGCGCAGTTAGAATCAATAGGAAAAAGGTAAAAGGGAACTTATACCTCAGTAGTTCGAATGGTTTCTCTTTTTCAAGACACTTTGTATTCTTGCTTCTCTACATTTCAGATGGAAAGACCTTACCCTTCTCTACATCCGCAGATTTAAAAGTCAAAAACTAAATCTATGCCTGCTGGATCCTGTTCATGAAAGCAGGGGGCGGGATCCATCTGAGCTGGCATTAGGCAAGGCTAGACTCCACACAGAAAAATCCCAGCTGAGGATTGAATCAAGAACTTTCTTGCTATTATTTGACAGTGCTACACTGCCATGCCAGCCCGTTAGATACACAATATTTAGAATTTTAATACAACAATCCGGTATCAGCTACGTGAAAATATAGCTCAGTAATTGCTACTTTTTCAGAGAAGGAAGTCAGATTCAGTCTCTGTGTCATAATTCCAGCTTCTCTGTTCTGTGTTGCAGCAGTTGGTCCAGATGCATGGTAGTGCATGTGAGTCCTTACCATGAAAACTTCTAGATTTTCCACCACCAGATAAACCTTCGTCTAAATACAGAAACCTAAAACTTATTACCTTATTACAAAAGTGATATTTCTTCTGACTTAAGCGACGACTCGTCTTGCTCAGGACGCACTTGGAAAATACATTTTAAATTACAAAAGTTTCTATTTCTTGGTTAAAAAGGTTAAAAAGAGACTAGGATGCAGCATTTGTCAAAAGGGCGTGTCTGGGGGTATTTCCAGTTGTTGGTTGTAATTTGAAACTGCGCCATTAGATGTCACTAAACCTTACACACTGTGTCATTTTTAGTCTTGTGAAGATGACACAAACATTGTTGTAAAATGCTGAAAATGTACTTGTGCTCCAAGTCTTCTTCTGTGCCTAGTTTATTGGCAGATGGAATCAAATTGTGGCTGTAAAAAAAACATAGAACTCTTCATTCAATCCAATATGGAAGAAAAGCTGTCACTGCAGCCATGAGGTACTCTGAACTCAGCTTATACTTAGGAATTCAGTTGAGCTTCATTTATGAAAATCAGGCACACTGTGTGGTTTAAAAGTTATAAATTAGTGAGCTTAAGAGCTGTTGTTGCTCCTGGAGGTGCTAAGCTAAGCTACGCTAAACTAAGCTAAGCTAAGCTAAGCTAACAGACCCATGGCTACACCCTGCACAGCTGGGTGAGCTATCAATCTTCTAACTGAACAGTCTAAACCTTTTAGGGGTTTTTCCCCAGATGTTTCCCCCTTTTTTTAAATAATAAAGACTATTAGGACACATTGGCTTGATTGAAAAATATCTGTGGAGCTTAATCTGTGTATGAGCTGTTCGCTGCAAAGATCAGATAAATTGACCCGTCATCACCCTTCATAATTATGTTGTGACCTTTTGGAGAAGGCTGAACTCTGCAGGTTGGGAACAACATTGACCAAAAGTCAAAGGTCAAAACTTTTGCCGCCTAACGAGCCACAGTGGTAAAATGCCGTTTACACACTGATAAAAAAGACAGTCAAATTTCTTTCTCTGATAACACCTTTATTTTGACGAGCTTTTCAAATAACTGCCGTATTAGCATGAGTGTGTCCGACTTTTACTCGGTAAACAGTAAAGTTGCAAATATTGAACAATGATGCTATTTGAACGCCACCACGAAGCAGACGCGCCGTACCTCTGAGTAATCACTTTTGAGTAATTTCACTTAAAAATGTGGCCCTGCATCCTCATCTCCGCTGTTCAAACAAAAAGCCTGGAGCTGAACATCGCCACACTTGTGGACAAGCAACATTATCGCCCTCTCAACCAGACATCCGTCACAGCAAGCCTGCTTCCAGCTTGCAACCTATTTGATGTTTTTAAACAATTTATATTTGTTATCATATCAAAGAGGAGGCGTGTGGCTATCAAACACGCTCTCAGCCGAGGGGCCCTCTCACCCAGCCACGCTGCATTCCTTATTCTATTTTATCTCTCTTGGTTTTTGACTAATGTCAGTAACAGCAACCGGTAATAAAATGCTTGTTAGAGTTTGCGCCGTTGCCTCGCAGCGTCGGCTTTGATACATTGTCAGGCCATTTGCCAGTGTTTCCTGATTACCCCGCCACTGACTGCATGTTTATTGATTGGGAGTTAATAAAGCGAGGGGCCTCCGCTTATTTCGTCTGCGCTTCCTTTGCGAAAGGTGAGGCTTCCTTTGATGTGGAGGCGATGCATCGTCAGACAACATGAATGCATACATGTCGTGATGTCGGCTTTGCTCCTGGCCTCCATTTTGCAAGGGGCATGCGGCGGACACCCATTGTGATGACTCTTATTGTCTTTGTTAGGAATAAAAGGTGACGGAAAAAAACTAATGGTGACAATTACTTACATTACCTGGAGGCTGTCGAGGTGGCTTTATGTTGCTGTCTGTAATGCTGACATCTGAAGCTGCCATATATATTTGCATCTGGCTGGCTTTATGTTTTCGTGCTTTTATGTCTTTATGTGTAGGGCTGTCACGGTGAGCCTGTCATGCCTGGATCTGTTTATCTGCTAACTTCTATGTCTTTGTCTCCTTCCCCCACACTTTCTATAACGTCCATCCCCATGACAGTCAGTATGGTGATTTCATCCCTTACCAGCTGATTGTCTTTTGTCTCTGTCCTCTCCAGCTTCTCCCACTGCTGTTTATTCTGTTCCTTCCCCAGACACGAACTGCCTTGGATGATTTTCCTTCTCCTCCTCTGGCTGTCTTGTATCTTCCCCCCCTCCGACCTCCACCGAGCCGCCAGTCGTGTCAAATCAAAATAACATCTTTAAAAATTCAGTCAACATTACCCCTACAAACAGCGAGGGCCTCCTTGTTGTCTATTCATGTATTCAGGTGTACACTGTATCATGGAGGAGATGCATCCTGAGCGCGAGGGAGCCCGACATGGTAGTTCTATCAAAATTTGATGTATTCATTCATAGTCACTTGTAAACTCTGTTTGTTTGCAGATAAGCGGAATGTTTACCGGGGGCCGGGCGGACAGGAAAGCAGACGGGCACATGCAGATCGGTGTCTTATCGGAAAAGTTGTGGCCCCGCACCTGCTGGCCGTGTAACCCCTGCTAAGTCCCCGGTGGAGCACGAGCCTTGGAATACGACACGCTGGCCTTGTTCTTCTGCCATCTCTCGGTTTATTTTGATGTGCGCTTGTGTTTATGTGAGCACTGCTGAGGCAAACTTCACATGTGTTCTGCCTAAGAATTCTCCCTCGTCCCTCAGCTTCATCCCGCCCGCCTCCTCCGCTTTGCTCTCTCAGTTTATCGCTGTATTTACATCCTTGTTTAGTGTCGCATTCTTGGGGTCAAACCAAAGGGCCGTAGCCTCAGGCTGGCTCAGAGGCTTGTGTATCATTGTGTTTCCTGATCACTTTCCCTGCCTATCATGGCCCCCACTTTTCCTCCTTTTCCTTTATTTATTTTTCATTTGTTATATTGAATAATACGATAAAGGAAAGTGCTAAGGCTCGATTTGCTGCTTCCTTCAGCGTCCACGACTCTTTACCCTCCTTTTCTGCCTCATCTTCCTCAACAGCCTCTTTCCCTTGGTGGAACCCTCCCTCCCTCCCTCCCGTGAATCTCTCCCCAATCTCACAAGTACCAGCTCCCTCTTCCTTGGAACTCTCCCAAAATTCTCATCGTGTCAAAATGCATTACGAACATCAAAACATTTCTGTTTACAACATTGCAGTCGTGTCAATTAAATCTGATAAATTATTCAAACATTTATCTTCCCCCCACTATGCCTGGGGAATTTTTAATCAAGCCTCCTATTTGCTTTAAATTAGCACTGTCAAGTGTGTATTTGTGTAAAATCCCTGGTATCATTAAAGATTTATCAATTGAAAATCTGTTTGGGTTGATTTTGCTGTTAATTGGCTTGGAGGTGTGCTGTGGCTTTACGCTCGTCTGCAACAAGTGCTTCTGTGTTGGGCTGCTGCAGAGCGACAAACTGCCTGTGACACACAAGTCAGCAACAATCTGAATCAGTCATTATCTGTTCAGCCGACATTTCTTACTTCTATTTACCTTTCGGTCAAGCCATTAGAAGAGGTGGAAGTTTCCCCTTATCCAAAGTGATAGTTTTTCCCATGTTTGAAGAAGCCTTTTCTTCTGATTTCCTTGTCATTATGTTTGATGTGCGCTTCTCTTCCTCACCTGTCCGTGAGGAGGCCTCAGTGGCTGTCACCCCCATGGGATTTCTCCCCATGTTTTTAGTTTGGTGTTTTATTATGTGTTAATCATGTCTTAGTTTTTAAGTCCATGTTTAGTTTTTAAGTCCATGTTTAGTTTTTTAGTTTTGCCATGTTTTAGTTTTCCCTCATGCCTTAGTTTTCTAGTCCAGGTCCGGTATTTAGTTTAGCCATGTTTTCCCCATAGTTTCTGTTGCTTTGCAATCACCTTCATTCACTTCACCTGTTTTTCCCCATAGCCGCACTCACTCACCTATCACTCAGTCAGTATTTAGTTTCCAGGTTTCCTCATTGTTTTCGCCAGATCTCACCCGTCAATATCCCTCATGCCAAGTTAAGTATTTCATGTCAAGTCACGTTCTTTATTTTTTTTCTTTGCCATAGTAATGTTTAGTTTTTTTGTCATCTGGCTCAGCTGCGCTTTTTGTTAATCCCTGTTTTTTTTTTGTTTTTACACCTTTGAGTCCGCATCCGTGTCCCACCTCACCACCCAAACCTGACAGTGGCTCCCATCCCAAGCCCATTTCTGGCCAGTCAAAGCCTTTCCGTGTTATGCGGGAGTTAAACTCTTTGCTTCTTTGGGTCAGTGTTCATTAACTGTTGTCGTCGTGGGTTGTTGGCGAGAGTCTGTGTGGGCATATGAACAAAATACCTCTTTCAGTGGATGCTGATCTACTGCAGATCAGTGTTGTTATGCATGTCCACAGCCACCAAAAATACAGATAAGATATTGTGAAATATATGAAAATAGAAGATAGCACCTCAGTCAACAACAATGCTATTTGCTCTCCAGCTTTCATCCCGTTGGCGGGAGTCTTTGCCTCACTGAGGCATCACTGTTTATCTTGCCTTCTGCTCTGACTTCATATGATTTGTGTTTTCTGGCATCTCCCGTGTTTTCACCTCTACCTCTACTTTGTGAGCTTGCATTCAAAGCCCTCATTCATGCTGCAGTTTTTTGATCTTCCATAAGCTTACGATGCAAAGCTTCCAAGCTCTTGTAAACAACATCGGCCTCAGAATTCAGAAACGCTGCACCTAGATATCAAGTCACTAGATGAAAGAGTAACCCTCCCGTACATCAAAGTAACACATTGAATTTTTATCCAGACGGTAGAAACCTGATTGGACAAAAGCATCACCCTTTGAGGCCAAATATCTATTCAATTATGGCTATACAGCACACTGACCAGAAGAGGTAAATTAAGCTAATGGCCCTACAAGTGATGGGAAAAGGATTTGACTTTTTGCTTTTTGAATAGGAGTGGGTGCTTTCGGACCACTGAAACGTTGTTGTTTTAACTGTTGTAGGAAGTTCCGCTTCTTTTTCGTGTCACACCTCAGGAACTGCAGCTCATTGTATTTCATAGAACTGCTTGGGGGACTGGGGAGCTCCCTCAAAGGACACCATAGCTTTTTCTCCTGTTGCGTTTGCATCACACATAGGAACACTGCAGTGAGGTAATGGTCAGCTGGTGGAAAGTAGAAAAGTGAAAATCCATGCCGTTATTCCGACATAATAAAAACATCTAGGCTCGACATAGGCTCTCCATTCCTCAGTGTTTTGTTCAGGTTTTTAGAGCTTAAAGCTAAGAGATGTTGCTTATGTGAGTTTTTACTCATGTTTGTAGTTGCCAGTTTCCAATTAAAGTACAAATACGTTGTCTAAGCTAATTGTCAAACAGGTAATTGATCCTGTAAATATCAGTAAAAAGTGAGGCATGTAAACAACAGTTATAAACACCAAAACCAAACACAGAGGAATGAAGTGACGATTAAGCTTCAGGTTTTCTGAGCAAATGTGTGATGAGAAATGACAACATAACTGTTAATTCAACCAGCGTTCCCATGCAAATGAATCCATAGAAAACAACAATGAAAGTATGTTCCCTCTAACCCATAATTCTCAGGGAACAGCTGCAGTTGTAACTCTGTGAGCTAAAAACCTCAGCACAAGCAGTCTGAGATATGTTTCTCTGTAGTTGGTTCACACTCTCATGTTTTAATATCTTGCATGTAAAATATTCTGTATATCAGCAGCGTATACTGCACGAAGGGGAAATTGTTTTAATATGAATGAAACATTCAGGTGTCACTAACCTTCAGTTATACTTGTGTATTAAAACTGTACTTATCTATGTTTATGAGGGTTTTACGCGGCTCATTTGGACCAATGTGGGCTGAAATTGATGCAAATCTCACATCTAATGTGAGGTAACCGACATTTGGTTTGTTCACAGATGTTTTAAATCACATGACCGCTTAGGTTCATAGATTAATTCAAATCTGAAATATGCATTCATGTTGGACTAAAAAAACTAAATCCAAATTAGCCAGGGCAATATAATGCAAGTAGCATTTAAGAATGAATCAGGTGATATAAAGTATGGTAAACTCGGCCAGATGGCAAACACATGTCTGTCTGAGGTCTCCTGGAGGTTAGACCGAAGTCAAAGAGCAGATCTGCAATCCACACGCAACCCGACAATTTCTTTTACGCACCTTTCCCTCTTTTTTTCCTCCCATCTTTTCCTCCTGCTAAAAGTTAAATAACCCTCAGCCATGGATTCGATGAAATGGCGGCACTGCCGTTTCAATTGTCCTCTTGACGTTTGAGAGCAGTGTTTTTGGACACGTTTGAAGCATTTTGAAGCCATATTACAGATGACATGTTGTGTGCATATTTTCAAACAGCTCCTCTTTGTAATGCAAATGGCTGTGACTCTGTCAATAAGGCAAAAGCACGCTGAATGGATAGCCTGAAACTTTGCTGGTGCAGAGTTTTGACTGCTGTGAAGGATTGTAATGTTAACCACTTGTGATGGGGGGGTTGTTTTAGGGCTTCACTGACTCTACTCAACCACATTCACACATGATTTCCAAATAGACTCGCACACACACACACACACACACGCACACACACACACACACACACAAATCTTGTGGGTTCTCACGTTTGTGCTTCACTGCTCCCCTTTACAACTCAACCCCCAACATATACACATACTCACTCTCACACTGCGCTTCCAGGCCTCCCCTGAACCTGCCGCACATCTGTCTACATCGCATCTCCTCCCTCTCCTCCGACTCCTGCTCCTGCTCTGCTCCTCTAACCATGGCCAGGTGTTTGCCCATAGCCGCACAGCTCTTCATCTTCAGGCCGCCAGACCGACGCTGATGTAATTGCTCTCTCCGCTGATCCATGAAAACAGAGGGAACAGAGAGGGAGAAAAGAAGAAAAGTGGAGAAAGACAGAGAGAGACACAGTGTTGTAAAGCCTGAAAGAGGCTAGGTGGGTGTGGGTGGCAGGGAAGGATAATATGTGCGACTATTTTATAGAGGGTGGAGTGTGAAGCTCTCTGTGTGTGTTTACGAGAAGGTCAGGGATAAGTTGGGTGAAAAGTGTGTCGAAGCACGGAAGTTCCGTGCGTGTCCGTGCAGGTGCGCATGTCTCCAGGTGTGAGCCGAGCCTCGAAACAGACAAAGCAGCTCCTCTGTGTGAGCGTGGTGTGCTTTTAGTGATTGTGTTGTGACGGCAATGTCAATTAATGTATTCATGATATTTATATATTTAAATATATTTATAAGGGGTTAAACCCACAGGGGGAGGTGGCTTCCATTTTCCTAATGACATGCAAATGGGGTCTAATGTTGTGTTCCATCCCAGGCCCATACCGGTGTGTTCTGTGGTGTAATGGGATGTCTCAGTTGGTATGTGTGCCTAAAGAAAGGTTGACCAGCTGTTGGGAAGTTTTGGGTTAGAAAACTTCAAATTAAAAAGTTTACGTTTTCATTTTCCATTTTATCTGGCACTCACATCCACTCTTAAATAATCAGGAATTAAAGGTACCAGGACGGTAGTGTATCTCACAAGTTATTCATGTTGCCGGATTGATTGTGCATCAGTAAAAAGCTCCGGGGCTCAATATGATTCCCTTCAACAAAATTATATGAACGTGAAAATGAAGCGATAGTATTGCATTTGAATTTCAATCTGCCCGTTAAGCAGCATCGTACACAGGTAAGTTTAGAATGCTGTGCAGACACCGCTGCAGATCATTTTCTTTCAGCGAAGCAGCTTATTCATCAGGCATATCCTATTTATTTCAACATGAAACAAACAACAATATTCATTTAATGATTGGATATTGCAACACTTAGCTGGGGATCCCCTGGAGTTTTGAATCGAGTGCCAGATTAGATTAATGTTTCCTCCCTATGTGGCTAACCTGTGGCACAGGGATGAGATGATACTGTATCAAATTAGAGAATCAGAGGGGGAAAGCCTCCTGCTGATAAAGATCTAATTACTGCAAACACAATAAACAGCTTGATTGTTTATAATGTCTGCCACTTATACATACATCACGAATTTTTAAAGAGTCGGGCAGCATATTTCTCTTGCCATACTCATATATTATTTAGCTTATTATTGCCACTCTCTTCACTGTGTTATTTTGTATTTCAGAGCCAGTAACATAAGCCTAAATACGATCATTTTAAACAGAAAGACTAAAATCTTTGCCTTACTAATCAGTATTTTTTGGGCTATTATTATTTTTTATGTAGATCCCAATCAGAAGGATCATAAAACACAAATTCTTGGTTAGTTAAGAGGAAGATTGCGCTTTGATCCTGTCGCTGAGATGTAAAATTTCTGATCTGTTTCAGCTTTGACAGAGGTGTCATCACCAGTGTTGGGGGAGAGACTGATCTGAAAATGATCTGAAAATGTTGCCACAGTTAGTGATTAGATCAGACATGCTGAGGTTCGGTTGCTTTGGCTGGTGCTTGAGCTGCCGCTGGAAAAGTTGAACTGTTCTCAACTTTTCACAGCGAGCTGGTTTTAGGATGGAGTGAGAGAGATTTCACTGGATTTAGTTCTCCCGGCCAGTTGAAGTGGATTTAAGCCAATAGAGTCAAATCCTTGCTGATTCAGGATAGGGAAATATTTATCCAGAAATAAATTGATTCTTGATTTTAACTGGTGTTAACTCTTGAAGTGAGCGCATGACTTCAGCCCGCCTCTTTTGTATGTCTAACTGTAATTAATTCACTGCGATCCAGCTGATTGGTTTGCTCACCATTTACTGTACCCTCTTCCAAATCTCGTCCTCTCCAGCAATGCTGACATTTGGAGAATTCTTGATTAACATAATTAGACAAGTTTGAGGGGAGATTTAGAAAATCCCCTTTTTCTCCCATCTTGACTTGTTTCCATGCACGTCTTGCAATCTTCACATTAATGCTTTGAGTCCATGGATTAGTGGTGACATTTATAAGGGCATACTTAAAAAAAGGACACTTAGAACATATCCTCAATGCTGTGTCGATATTTACTGTATGGACTACACTGTGTACCATACTTTACAATGTGTTTTAGATCATCTCTTTTCATGTGAGCCTGTTTATGTAAAAAACAAAAGCCGAGGAGTAAGACTGTGTTAAGAGACAGAGGGGGAAATAAAGAGACACAGATAGACTCTGGCATGCTGTTATTTCTCTATGAAGGAGACCAAGGAGAGCTCCAGCAGTTTATTGATTTTCAGAACTGCTCTGCTCTCATTGTTATCCCAGGGTGCTGAGCACTCTTCATTGGACACACGCAGCACCTCAGGCTGTGATCCTTGTCTGAGATACCCCAGCTCTCACAACAGGCCCTTACCACATCACACAACCAAGCATCCCATTCATACCCATTCATGCCTGTGCCTCTGTGGCTTCCACAGAGGAGGTAGCGGGCAACCATAAGGGAAATAAGGACATAGAGACGCATCCTCACATCTTTGTATTCTATTGTGTATGTGCAGTGGAAGATGGGGAATGTTCCTCTTTTTTCCCGATGACAGAATTTGACTATGATTCCACTGTGACATGTTGAGCAGGGTCCGCTGTGGCTCGGTGGAGGTTAGAGGCTCACATCAACAATGCAAACTTATCTGTTTCAATTTTTTCGTTTTATTTCAGACTGATGCTGCTTCCTGTGTTCATACAGTGGTTGAAGTGGTTACTTTGGTATTTAACCCAATATGCATCAGCTCACGCTAGCGGGAACAAACAATCAAAGCTGCATTGCACATCCATCTTTCCTCTTACCCATCATGCCTTCATTAGCAAATGGAAAATAACACATCACAACGCTTTCACATTGCCACTACCTCATTGTTCAAACCAGGCCGGTGTAAAAACGCTGTCAGGGCTACTGCTCACCTTTAGCTTGGGTTTGTCTTTAATTATTGTCAGGCAGAAACACACAGCCCAGCTCATCAACTGGATAAATATTTGACCGCTATTCCATAAATTGGCATAGGGGTTTTTGTTTTAACGACGCATTCTGTCCAAGCCAGACATCATGCACTGAGCGATGCACAGTGAATTGGCTCTCTGCATGTGACTGCAGCTTGGCTCGGCATGAGGTAAATTAAAACTCACATTTCTGCTCCGTAAAAGAGAGATTTCATACACTTCCTGAATTTGTCTTATTTAATTATAACTTATGTAAAAGCACAATTTAGAAGGCTTCGACAGGGCATCCAATTAATCATAAAATTGGTATGTTTGTGGAGTGAATTTGTGCATGAATATGAGAGCATTTCGGTGCTTTGTTTGTGTAACGTGTGTGGGTAAAATTTGATCTGCCTCCACCCGGGGGGTTTCGCTAACAGGACTCAGGGGTACTTGCTGGCACCAAGTAAGAAAGCTAAAAGCAGGACAAACAGGGTATGAGGCATCACGCCTTAACAAATAAGGATCCCACTGTGATTGTAGCCAGTGTTGCTTTAGCTTGGCTTATGGATTATGCTAATAGAAATCTGGGAAGGATCATAGAAATCCAAACAGTCTTACATTTCTGATTATCATTCCACATTGGACAACAAAGGCAGCAGGGGACGGAGGAGACGGATACCTTTCAGCAATGAGACGTTTCTTTACAGTTGTGTTAAAAAAAACAGAAAAATGACATTTCAATCAAAAGAGTAAGCTGCTACCCCTAATTTACAGACATAATGAGCATTAATAGTGCTCATTAAATGTGTCTGAAGGTTCAGATCACCAAAACAAGTCCTCTCTGACACAAACTTGTAACTGTCACATATAATAGGTAACTATCTCTGCGAGCCTGAGTGGCGTGTCTATAATGTGAAGCAGCAGTTCATCACTGACTCTCACTGTGTCAAAGTGTGTTGTGGTGCTGGAAATAAAAAGGTGCTTAATGAGAAAGGTTAGCGCTTACAATACATTTGTCACATCAAGTGATATGCATTCAGACCTAAGTTATAAACCAGACTTTACCTTTGTTCAGTTTGCACATGTCATCAACATGTCAGCACATGGCAGGGCAATGAGCCTGAGTGATGGCTCCAACACAGTTGCTGTCTTGGTGGCTTTAGATGATTGTCAATAAAGTCAAATGAATCTCAGATGGGTGTCAGCTTTGATCTCCTATTTTTCGCAAAATAACGGCCGTTACGAATCCTTTTAAGGCTGCTGTGAAGGCACCTTCCTCACATGTGGATTTTCACAGTTATTGTGATAACCAGTCGAGTTTTGTATTTGATATCAGTTTTAATCGCCAATCACCTGCTATTCTCTGCCTTTGGCTGAAGGATACATATTTATGAGGTCTGGTGCTTTTCTGTGCACATTTGTAAATGATTATGTGCATTCTCACTTGGAACTTGATTCCAGATGTGCAGCTTTACAAGCACAAAGTCATTGACTCTTCAGCTCCCAAAGTTCTCCAGGAACAGGGTGTTTTTTTTGCACTGAATACAAATCAATTGCAGCAACAGGCTTCACTCTGATCATAGAGAGACTTTCTTTAACGAGTTCATCAATTTATTGTATGCCCTATTCGTGTTCTCTTTGCATCCAGACAGAGTGATTCCCATTGCCAAACACGGAGTCTGCCTTCTTTGACGGTTGGACCAATAAAAGGTTGAAATGTTTTGATCAGACAGCCTCAAACAATCCTTTGCTTGGAGGAAGAAAGAGAGGACTTACCATAATGCTATTAATCATGTGAGGGCGTCAAGGTTCAGCTGGTGTCATGGTCAGCTTCAAAAGGCTTTACTTATTAAGTTCTTCTCATTCTGCATGGACTCCTGTGTAAAATCTTTGAGGATTTGATCAGGTACAGGTGCTGGTTCTTGCTGTTAAAAGCGACACCTCAAACTCTTTTCTGGTCATTAAAGTCGTCCCAAGGGCCAACATCTGCATTTCTATTAGACTGGCAACCTGCTCAGGAATAAGCTCATTAGGCCTAATAACAGATGCTCTTTCCTGCAGCCATTTCTCATTTTCAGCTCCGTTTTGGTCAAAGTTCTAGCACAAAAAAAATGATTGTGGTTCGCAAACTTTTGATAACAAGGGGGCCTCATAGTTAAAAAAAAACAGGTGTCCAGGCAAAGTGAATACTTGGACTGTTAAGGTTGCTGAAGTCATGCTATTAGCAGCGTTTCAAAGGAGTACAGTGATCAGCATTTCAGGAAATAATCATATTCATGATCTTACCAAGACTTCTGTATTAGTATTCTGCTCGAGGAAAGGAGTGGTCAGCTTAGTTTCAGTTTAAAGGGAGATACTTTGTGGTATTTATGACTAAAACTTCTTGATTGTTTAAGTGTAACTTACTAATATCTTGCACATGTGGCTGATGTATAAGTTTGATGAACGACGGTTCTAGATGCTGCACCATCTGAGAGATCAGTGATGACAGGTCTCCAACTGAGGTTTGCTCCCTTGTCTTTTATGCACTAAAACCATTTCTTTAAATTGTGTTTTGATATTGTTCACTGTAGACAGAGACATAAGCAAATCCCTTCCAATCGTTCCTTGAGGAGCATTGATGTTTGACATTTGAATTATTTTCTCACCCTAGATTGACACGAGATCCTTTTCTCATCTTTGCTCCTCAAAGACTTTGTGGATTCTGCCTAATTGCCTGCCGACATCCTCTGTTGGTCAAGCAATCTTTGTGAAAACTCATTACGAGCCCCAAATCTTCCCCGTATCAGCTTTAAAAAAAAAAATAAATACATTGCAGGCCATTAAGAAAATATGAAAGAAATGTATTGGGTTTGTACTAAATAGAGAATGAAAGTGTTATTTCTTCATTTGTATCTTCCATACCATCCCAATCTTTCCTGAATGAGAGTGGTATGAGGCACTGGGTTGGAGGAGTGGACAATTTTTCTTTAATGATATGCATACTTAAAGCTAACCGTCAGCTGGCTTCGTCTATGTAATCTTGGAAAGCGAATAAGCATATCTATCAAAATATCAAGCTATTGCTTTAAAGCAGTTGTACATGCACTTTTCTCCTGATAAAATGTATTCAAGGCAAGCAGCACAAATGTAAAATGCCTGGTCTACTGCAGTGTGCAAGAGGGGAGA
Organism: Odontesthes bonariensis; assembly: GCF_027942865.1. Lineage (NCBI taxonomy): Eukaryota > Metazoa > Chordata > Actinopteri > Atheriniformes > Atherinopsidae > Odontesthes > Odontesthes bonariensis. The sequence goes on from NC_134513.1 coordinate 5,496,513, forward strand.
CATGGGTGCTTGCAGCTGCATTGTTTGTTTGGGGCCAGATTCCCTCTTTTCCCAGCAAAGGAGGATTAAGCTTGTCGGTGGCGTGTGCAGCGACTGAGCTGGCGCTTCTCTTCACCACTACACACTCCAGCAATCAGGCAGCCTGCCAAACAAACAGATGAAGTCAACAGAGAGATGCTTCCTAGAGTCTTCTGAGATGTGACTGCAACAGATGCAATGCTGACACCAGCAGTTGACACAGTGTGACAACCTACTGTGTCTACACAGCCAGCTCCACTTTGACTTATTCTGAAAGAAAAGAGGGGAGGGAGTCGGGGGGGTGACACTATGCACATGATCACACACAAGATAATGTTTGTCAGCAGCAACAGCGGTGTCACTATGTAAGAGAGACAAAGACTGACAACAGGGGTTGATTTCACGGTGCAGTCATGTTGCTTGTACAGTTCCAGTGTGTTGGGGGGGGGGCTTGCAGTGGAGGCTTGGCTCTGATCATCATTCATTCTGTGGTGAACAATGGCCAAAATCCCAGCCCTTAGATGCAATTTTAATCATGATTTCTTTCATGCTGCCCCCCCCCCCCTCTGTCTGAAATCTCTACATTGCCACCCGGATAGGCATGCTGAAAGCACTGCATGCTGGTTAATGGAGTTCTGGGTTTTGAGAAGCTCAAGGGGATGGAGTGAGGGAGTATCAATATCCAGGTAATTACAGTCTGAGGGGGCACAGAGGTCCTGTGTGATTACACATCAGCCCTGTAATGGATTCAACACA